>NC_085999.1:36030461-36100461 GCF_030014385.1 Trichomycterus rosablanca | reverse complement strand
CTCAATATTATAAAATCCTTTCTACCTTTACTTTGGTTCTAACAGGGTTCCGGCAGATTTGTGTTCCTAGATCGATGTCTACTTGTACTAGAGTGAGAAAAAGTTTACTCAGGTCACTGCAAGAAGGTCCTGGGTTCGATTCCCAGGTGGGGCGGTCTGGGTCCTTTCTGTGTGGAGTTTGCATGTTCTCCCCGTGCCTGTGTGGGATTCCTCCGGGTGCTCCGATTTCCTCCCACAGTCTAAAGACATACAAGTGAGGTGAACTGGAGATACTAAATTGTCCATGACTGTTTGATATATTCTTGTGAACTGATAAACCTTGTGTAATGATACCGTTCCTGTCATGAATGTAACCAAAGTGTAAAACATGACGTTAAAATCCTAATAAACAAACAAACAAACAAACTCAGGTCACTCTGGTAAGAGCGTTCAAGTTTAAGTTCAAGTGGCTTTTTGTCATTTGTGCTGTAAACAAGTACATGAAATGAAACAATGTTCCTCCAGGACTAGAACATAAAACAAGTACAAACAGTACAATACAATACGAGACGATATTAACAGTGCAGATAAAAAACAGTGTAATAAATACAAGAACCTGCCATAAACACACACACACACACACACAGACACACATGTTTAGATCTAGAAAAGGCAAGTGTGATGTTGGCCATTTCACTGTACTAAGGAAATGTAAAATGAATAAAATACTACACCGATCAGCCATAACATTAAAACCACCTCCTTGTTTCTACACTCACTGTCCATTTTAGCAGCTCCACTTACCACATAGAAGCACTTTGTAGTTCTACAATTACTGACCCTAGTCCATCTATTTCTCTACATACATTTTTAACCTGCTTTCACCCTGTTCTTCAATGGTCAGGACCCCCACAGGACCACCACAGAGCAGGTATTACTTAGGTGGTGGGTCATTCTCAGCACTGCAGTGACACTGACATGGTGGTGGTGTGTTAGTGTGTGTTGTGCTGGTATGAGTGGATCAGACACAGCAGTGCTGATGGAGTTTTTAAATACAGTGTCCACTCACTGTCCACTCTATTACACACTCCTACCTAGTTGGTCCACCTTGTAGATGTAAAGTCAGAGACGATCGCTCATCTATTACTGCTGTTTGAGTTGGTCATCTTCTAGACCTTCATCAGTGGTCACAGGACGCTGCCCGCGGGGCGCTGTTGGCTGGATATATTTTTGGTTGGTGGACTATTCTCAGTCCAGCAGTGACAGTGAGGTGTTTAAATACTCCATCAGCAGTGATGTGTTTGATCCACTCATACCAGCACAACACACACTAACACACCACCACCATGTCAGTGTTACTGCAGTGCTGAGAATGATCCACCACCTAAATAATACTTGCTCTGTGGTGGTCCTGTGGGGGTCCTGACCATTGAAGAACAGCATGAAGGGGTCTAACAAAGCATGCAGAGAAACAGATGGACTACAGTCAGTAATTGTAGAGCTACAAAGTGCTTCTATATGGTATGTGGAGCTGATAACACAGTGTAATTAATACAAGAACCATAAATACACACACAAAGAAATGTTTGGATCTAGAAAAGTAAAGGGACGAGATGTGTGTTGTTGGTCAGTACACGGAACTGAGTAAATGTAAAATGAAGAAAATAATGAACAACATACATTAACATATAAGCAACAGTGTGGTGTTTATATAGCAGCAGATATTACAGGATAATGTAAAAAATGCAAGCGTCTGCTGAATGCCGTAAATGTTAATGAGAGAGAGAGCGAGCAAGAGAGAAAACCCACCGCAAGATACGTGACAGCCTGTCACAACCTGAGGGACGAGCAGTGAGAACCATCAGCCATCTACTGATGATTAGCGCTAAATATTGCATGTTCTGAAATTGTCTCTTGACTTACTGATAATCCTGTAAATCCTGTGAATTTGGGGCATCTTAATACTGGGACCTTCTCAAAAAGAGACACCAGTTCGGGAAGAACGGAGCTTACTTAGCTAAACTGTAATTTCAGGACAAACTTAACCTAGCTGATGTTAGTGTTAACAATATGCACTAGACACAATCTAATTCAGAAACTTGATGAAATAAAGGGCATTAAACAAGCTGGGTAGCCGCTATTTACATTAACATATACATCGTCTTCTCTGGTATGCGCGACTGCAACCTTAGTGAAGACTCGACCGATAACTGGAGTGAAGGCAGAGAGATGAGATGATAAATGGTACGGTCCATTTTAGGGGTGTCTGAAATTGTATTCTTTAAGGCATGAATATAGGAAATGTGTAAAGTTAACCCCCCCCCCCCCCCCCCTTGGGGTCCTTTCTGTGCCGAGTTGGCATGTTCTCCCTGTGTGTCTGTGTGGGTTTACTCACACAGTCCAAAGATGTGCTGTGAGGCGACAGTGCTACCCACTTAGCCACCGTGCCGCCCACCATTGTCCATGACTGTGTTTGACATTGAACTTGAGAACTGATGAATGTTGTGTAACCAGCAGTGATGGCATAGTTACCTTGAAAAAGTAATCTGATTACTGTTTACTCCTTTAAAAAGTAACTTAGTTACTTTATGGATTACTTGATTTTAAAAGTAACTAAGTTAGATTACAAGTTACTTTATTAGTTATATAATGCGGAATATTTCAAAGATATTCCTTTGCAATACTTTATCATTTGGCTGCCAACTTGTGTGTACTGATGAGACTCAATTGAATCCCAGAACATGCCAGTGTGAATGCATGGAAAACAAATTTTAATTTTCTTTCAAGAATATGATACAGACTGACCAACACTATTACGCTAAATCAGCATTGAAAATTGACTTTACTTTTAATAGCCTTCTACAATGCTGGAGCTTCTTAAAATGGAAGATTTTCTTTTAAATAGAAGTGTTATTTACCTGCTATTAAATTGTTTTCCAACAAAATCCGGCCAATTTGGCGGATAATCGCCCAATCTGGCAACACTGGAATGCGCAGAGCCAGCTGACGCTTTTACTCGTAGCGCGCCACGAATACTACTAAATAGTACTACTGTACTTCTGTAATGGTGTTGGTGGATGACATTGATGTTGAGTGTATTACTGCACTGTTTTGGTGAAGAACTACTCATCTGAGGTGCGCTGCTCCTGCGTGCAGAAATGCTTCCGCAAAAAAATTGCCGGCAAAGCGGTGGTGGGGGGGCCAGAGGGGTGGCCGAAGATTACTTTATGGTGGCCATGGCAACCACTGGCCACCCCCTGGCTCCGCCCCTGCCAAGAAGAAAGCAAAAATATATTTTCACTAAGGAAAATGACAAAAATAGTAACGCACAGTAACTTGGATAAGTAACTTTAATTTGATTACTGGATTGGAAATAGTAACGCGTTAGATTACTCGTTACTGAAAAATGTGGTCAGATTAGAGTAACGCGTTACTAAGTAACGCGTTACTGACCATCAGTGGTAACCAGTTACTATCATTTCTGTCATGAATGTAACCAAAGTGTGTAAAATATGATGTTAAAATCCTAATAAATAAATAAAACACACCAATAGAGAGAGAGAGAGAGAGGGAGAGAGGGGGGGGGGGGGGGGGTAAAAATACAGTAAAACCTTGATTTCAGTGTTGATTATAAGTAACTGGAATTTGGTTTTGTAAATTAATGTCTATCACTTTCACTTCATGTCATACTTTCAAGATGAAGTTAGGAACTTTTATTATATTTACTTACACCTGAACTGGTTCAACTGCTCCAAACAGCAATAAACTAATTTATACACAGTTTATAAATCACATCAACTAGATGTTTGTATTCTGAAATTTGAAAGGAACCGTATTTTTAATGACTTCAGTAGTTTGGCTCGTGTCTCGTGTGATAATTAAAATATGCAGTTTGAGCAGCAGCATCTACACAGTAAAGTCATTTACTGTCTTCATGTTGCCTCACAGCAAGAAGGTCCTGGGTTCGATTCTCTGGTGAAGCGGTCCGGGTCCTTTCTGTGTGGAGTTTGCATGTTCTCCCCGTGTCTGTGTGGGTTTCCTCTCACAGTACAAAGACGTACAAGTGAGGTGAATTGGAGATACAAAATTGTCCATGACTGTGTTTGACATTAAAGACTTGAACTGTTGAATCTTGTGTAACCAGTAACTACCTGTCCTGTCATGAATGTATCTAACATGACATTAAAATCCTAATAAACAAATGAATTTAATGTCTTCATGTAGATTTAGAGCTGTGAGAACTTGTGTGAAAATGAAGCGATCGTCCTCTGCGGACCGCTGAACAATCGTTTCTGAACACTGGACAGTATGAGAACTGATGAGAGCTGATGGGATTACATGGAATAAAGAATGAAGAGCTGATCTAACCCTGGTTGAAGTGGTGGTGTGCACCATGGGTTGAGGAGGACAGTGATGGTGCAAACCGAATGAAAGGATCAATACTTTTTAAATGTGAGAAGATAGAAATAAGAATATAAGAGTTATGAGATGTTAGGAATATAAGTGAAAAGTGAATGAAGATGTGATGTGCAGTAACTGTGATGTCCAGTTAGTCTGACCAGAGGTGACGCACTGTATGGAATTTATTATAGACTGAAAGGATGAAAAGTGGTTAAGATAAAGAACCGAGCGTAATATTGAACTAAAAGAAGCATGTAAGAATATAGACGTGAGAAGTCGATGGTGAGAGGAGACAACCCTGAACTATCATTTCTTAGATGAACACAAGATAAAAGGAAAAGGGAGAGAAATAGAAACTGTAGATGAAAGAATCAAGAGTTCGAAGAAAGAAAGAAGCAGATGACCAATAAAAAAGGAGAGGTGGTAGTAACACCTGAACCATCGTTTCTGAACATGAGACGAGAAGAACGATTGAAAGGAGGCAATAAAAGATACAGATACAATGATGAAGAAAGGACAGATAATCAAAGGATGAGGAGGTGGTGAAGTCCTGATTAGAAGTGTTGTAGGTAAGAAGAGAAGATGAGAAGTTTTAGAACATGAGGCAGGAAATGTAGAGAAGATAAAAAAGAGCAAAGGACGATGTATACTATGGAATGACCAGCTGAAAAAGTGGTAGAAACTGCTGAGAAGAATAAAGAGATGATGAAGGTTACGGGGTTGATTTTGGAATTAGATGATTAATAGCTGATTATTCTTGTTTCTCTCTAAAAGACTGAGGACACTTATGGTCACAGCATGAGCTATTTGTATACATTAGCACTAGTCATTGGTGGTCAACAGAGGGCTATTTTTTAAAAAGTGCAAGGACCAGAAACA
This sequence comes from Trichomycterus rosablanca, assembly GCF_030014385.1. Lineage (NCBI taxonomy): Eukaryota > Metazoa > Chordata > Actinopteri > Siluriformes > Trichomycteridae > Trichomycterus > Trichomycterus rosablanca. The sequence continues at coordinate 36,095,202 of NC_085999.1, read as the reverse complement.
CCCAGGAACAGTGTACTAATACTAAGCAGAACCTCCATGGGTCCACCAGATAAAATCCCTGCTACATGGTCCGTGTTGACATGATTTCTTCATGAGTGATGATTGTCAGGTGACGGGTCGGCTGTTAAAGTACTTCAAGCTCATGCTTATAAAATCAGTTTATGATGATTTGTGCTTGGAACATGATGCTTCATGGTGCTGGGTGTCACCATAATAAATGGTAAACTGTGGTCATGAAGGGAAGCACATGGTCAGCAATAGCACTCAGATTTATGGTGTGGCTTTAACGTGAAGAAATTATTTAAAGCTGAAACGTGGGCTCATCTGATCACAGGACACGTTTCCACTGTCTTTTGGTCCATCTGATATACGCTCAGAGAACTTGGCTGCGTTCCTGCATAGAATCGATATAAAGTGTTCTCTTTGTGTAACCTGAGTTTCAGGTTGCTTTTCCCTATGCAGTGGCGGACTGTGTTAACTGACAACGGATTTCTGAAGCACTCCTGAGCAGTGTTGTCATTTTAGTTTGTTTTGAACTTAAACAGTACAGATTATACAGATAAAAGTATTGGGACACGCCTTCTAATTACTGAATTTTATTTATAACATGTCATATATCAATTATATAAAAGAAAATGATTTGCTTATATGTAGCAACAGTTTAGGGAAGGATCTTTTCTGTTCCTGTGCACAAAACAAGGTCTTGGTTTAAAGAAATTCGGTAGCCTACACAGAACCCTGACGATGGCCATGATTGTCATAATCAAAGCTAAATGTGGTCCAATGTAAAATTGGTCTGTATAACTTTTTAAATGAGCTCTCAAGTTTTAATATCAGCTGTGCTATCGACTGGGCGTGCTCCCACACCCCATAAAAGATTGGCTGTGTCTTGAGGGGAGGATGGTTGAACAGGTTCCTCATTGCAGTAGCAGTGCATGACTCTCGGTATGCAATACTGCGCTTCCATCTCTGGCAGGTAAATAGATGCGGTCCATGGCTGTGTATGTGTCTGAGGGCTCTACTGCAGGACCACCACAGAGCAGGTATTATTTAGGTGGTGGGTCATTCTCAGCACTGCAGTGACACTGACATGGTGGTGGTGTGTTAGTGTGTGTTGTGCTGGTATGAGTGAATCAGACACAGCAGCGCTGCTGGAGTTTTTAAAATACCGTGTCCACCCACTGTCCACTCTATTAGACACTCCTACCTAGTTGGTCCACCTTGTAGATGTAAAGTCAGAGACGATCGCTCATCTATCGCTGCTGTTTGAGTCGGTCATCTTCTAGACCTTCATCAGTGGTCACAGGACGCTGCCCACGTGGCGCTGTTGGCTGGATGTTTTTGGTTGGTGGACTATTCTCAGTCCAGCAGTGACAGTGAGGTGTTTAAAAACTCCATCAGCGCTGCTGTGTCTGATCCACTCATACCAGCACAACACACACTAACACACCACCACCATGTCAGTGTTACTGCAGTGCTGAGAATGATCCACCATCCAAATGATACCTGCTCTGTGGTGGTCCTGTGGTGGTCCTGACCATTAAAGAACAGGGTGAAAACAGGCTAAAAAGGTATGTAGAGAAACAGATGGACTACAGTCAGTATTTGTAGAACTACAAAGTGCTTCTATATGGTAAGTGGAGCTGATAAAATGGACAGTGTGTGTAGAAACAAGGAGGTGGTCATAATGTTATGCCTGATCAGTGTATGTCAAATATTGTGATTGTAACAGTGTAAGGGTGACATAGTTGTGTTTGCTGGTTTGTTTGGTGATGATTCAGGAGCAGAATGTAAATGTAGATGTTTTGTAAACATATGTTTGTATGAGCATGTGAATGAAGAAAACCAGAGAGAAGAAATGGATATGAATGGAGTCGAGTGTTAGATTTGCAGCAGCTGCTGAACGATCGTTCCCATATGTATGAATTATAAATAATGGATGACTCCCATTTAGTTCGCTCACAAAGTTCCATCCCTTTCAGCTTGAGTTAAACAGGGGGGGCAAAAATCCCATTGTGGTTCTTTAGCAGCAGAAATATGCAACCGAACAATGGATATACATTTACAGACAGACCAGTCAAAACGAATGATATGCTGCCAAACCTGGGTCAACAGTTTGACCAAAGCACTTCACTGTTCCAGCAGGTCGGTGCCCCTGGCCTCCAAGCAAGGTTCATGAAGACGTGGTTCGAGTTGATAGAGCCCTGATCTCAACCACACATTCACATTTTGGGATGAATTGGAAGGTCGATTGTTAGACAGAACTTCTCCATCAACATTGGTACCTGACATTAGGAGTGCTTATTTGAAGGAATGGGCACAAATTCCCAAACACACTCCAACATTTTGTGGAAAGCCTTCTCAGCAGAGCCACAAAAAGGCTTGCTAAAGGGCTCAATCTTTTGATTGATATCCCAAAGCTCTTGTCACGATTCCAGCCTCAATGTGCTCCTGGAGAGGTGGGCGTGGCAGGTGCACCTGAGTTCCAGGAGCATATTGAGGCTGGAATTGTGACAGCTCTACCCACTAGGCTACCACTGTCCCTTTTTTGAACTTCTTTGGATTCCTGCAGGCTGTACATTCCTCAGTCGATTCACACTTGGTCTAAGTTTCTTTCATTTTGATGTAAAGGCTTGCACTGTGGTTCGGTGGTGTTTTAGAGCCCTCTGTGTTGTGCAGCGATCTAGTGCAACTGCTGAGGTCTAGAGCTCAGAAGTTCTCAAGTAATATAAGCTGTGCTATGGATTGGCTGTATCTTGAGGAGAGGATGGCTGAAAAGGTTCCTCATTGCTGCTGCAATTAATGCAACCAAACAATGGCTATACGTTTATAAACACCCCTCCTATTTTTTTTAGTTTAAGTGTTTCAGCCAGACCTGTTCAAAACTTGGGTACATAGTTTGTCCAAAGCACCTCATGGTTCCAGCAGGTGAGTTGCGTTTGGTAGGAGAGGAACTTTAGCATCCAGCCTAGATCCCTGACCTCAACCACACATTCACACATTGGGATGAATTGTATTAATAATTTTGAGCTAGAACCTCTCCAACATGTGTTTGAAGAAATGGACACAAATTCAATAAACATAATCAAACATTTTGCAGAAAGCCCTCCCAGCAGAGCCACAAAATGGGAATGAGATGTCAAACAAACCCCTGATCACTTATGTTAACTAGGCCTGCACTTTTTTGGATTTCTGCAGGCTGTACATTTGCGATTCGATTCACATCTGGTCAAAGTATCCTTAATTTTAAGATAAAGGCTCGCACTGTGGTTCGGTGGTATCTTAGAGCCTTAGAATTGACAGTTCCAAGCCGCTCGGGTGGTGCAGAGATCTAATGCATTAGCCCACCACTGCTGAGGTCTAGAGCTCTCAAATAATATCAGCTGTGCTGTCGACCGTCCGAACTCCCACACAAAAAAAATGATTGGGAGGATGGACAGGATGGGAGGATGGCTGAATAGCTTCCTAATTGCTGCTGCAATTGCAGATGGTTGATATCATGGATAATAGTGCATAACTCTCAGTATGCAACACTGCGCTCCCGTCTCTGGCAGGTAAAACGATGCGATTGATGTCTGTGCACATATCTAAGGGCTCTACTGCATGTTTCCTAGATGATGACACTGGGTCTGTCTGAAAACCTGGTGATCTCTTTACATAGACATATTTAACATCATCCTACACTCCCGAGAAGAGGGCATGTCTAAATTCTTAGATCCCTTGGCCTGAGGCTAACTGTGTTAGTAATAAGTAATTGCTGTTTAGGTAGTGTGGTTAAATAATCTGCCTCATGAGTTCCATGTCTTATTAGAATCCTCTCTACTGAGGCAGCCGATCAGGTAGGCATTAGGCAGCAAGGCAGCTCACTGTGTTCCTGTAAAGGCTTTGAGGTGACGTCTTGACTTTGATGGTAAAGTCATTCTATAGACCCTATTCACCAGGCCTGATCTTGACTTGATCTTGGCCCTTTGGGGACTTTGACTAGATAAAGTTGGTCGTGACTACAGACCTACTGGTATGAGTCTGTGGTTGTGCCGAGGCATTTTTTACTGTGCTCTTGGTGTGCTGCCGCTGCTGCTGCTGTATTTCAATGCTGGTGTCACTGTGATTAATTTCAGCCCAGCACACAATCCGTCCTCTGGCAGTATTTGGGGAAATCAGCCCCCGCTCCCTCTCCGCCCGGCCCGGCTCTGTTACGAGTCAGTATGTTACGATAGTGAAACCAGATTCGACTGGGACTCTGGCGCATCCAGTAATTAATGAGAAGTGGATTTCATTCACACGAGGCTCGGTGTTATTAGAAACACCGGAGAAATGTCTCTGAGGGACGGGAGGAGAATTGGGAGGGAAGAGACTTCATCACGTTCACCAGGTTTTAGACTGATAGACTGGAGCAGACGCACTTATTATTTTTGAGAAAGCATCGTGGGACCTGATATAAATAAACCTTGCGCTTTTTCTAACTATAAAACTAACAATGCTGGTTTTGTTTGCTGAAGTGGAGGCATTCTGTTCATATTTATTCCAAGTAATTAGTGCAGGAACAATAATCTCAGAAAAATATATAATATTATTGTTGCTGTTGTGGTTTTCTTTTAGATTTCTCTGCCTTTAAACTTGTAGGACTTTTGTAGGCAAGCGGTCCAAGTAACAACCTCGTTTTTGAAGTTGGGATGTTTTGTAAAACACTGAAAAGAAGAATCTTTATCTTTTATTTATCTGACAAAAATACATGAACAGAATTTGGATCTTTGTCATTTAGAATTTTGAATTTTGTCTGCAACACTCCCAAAAAGTTGGGACAGAGGCGTGTTTACCCTTGTGTTCCATCACTTCCTATTAATGAGACTTTTTAATTTACATGTAAAATTTTTGCTACTTAGCAGATGCTTTTATTCAAAGCGACTTATAGTACTGTGACGGTATACAGTCCAAGCAATTGAGCATTACAAGCCTTGCTCAAGGGTCCAGTAGTGGCAACCTGGCAGTGTTGGGTTTTAAACCAGCATCCTTCAGTGTACTAGTCCAGTATCTTACCCACTAGGCTACAACTGCCCTTGACTACCCTGGCCCTTTTTCACTATTCTTGTATCTAAAATTCCAATATACACCAATCAGCCATAACATTAAAACCACCTCCTTGTTTCTACACTCACTGTCCATTTTATCAGCTCCACTTACCATACAGAAGCACTTTGTAGTTCTACAATTACTGACTGTAGGCCATCTGTTTCTCTGCATGCTTTGTTAGCCCCCTTTCATGCTGTTCTTCAATGGTCAGGTTCTGCCTGTGGTGGGCTGTGTTAAGTGCCAATGGTTTTCTGAAGTTCTCCTGAGTAATGCTGTCTCAGAGCTGAAAGATCTTGCACATTTAACAGTGGTTTCTGGCCTTGCCTAATGAGAACTGAGGTCTCTCTGGATTCCCTGTATTTATAGTGTGTTCATTCTGTCTGTCTGTCTGTCTGTCTGTCTGTCTGTCTGTCTGTCTGTCTGTCTGTCTGTCTGTCTGTCTGTCTATCTATCTATCTATCTATCTATCTATCTATCTATCTATCTATGTAATCTACACAGCACATTTCCACTATATTTTGGTCCATCTGAGATGAGCTCTGGCCCAGAGAACTTGGCAGCATCTCTGCATAGAATTGATGTACAGGTTGCATTTCTTGACGCTGTGGTGGGCTGTGTTAAGTGACAACGGTTTTCTTAAGTTCTCCTGAGCAATGCTGTTTGAGAGCTTGAAGATCTTGCACAATTGCTATTATTTTTAAAACTGTCAATACTGGCAATTCACTCCCAAGTTTTACACGAAGTAACGACACTAATATTTAACGTCACAAAATGGTTAATAGGTGGTAAAACCGTTCGTTCGTACAGAAGTGTGGTGGAGTGTGAGGAACGCAGTATGGTGTATATTTAGGCCGGTACTGAGCAGTCGTCGGTGCAGTGACAGAGCTGCTCCGTCTCATTTTGCAGCTCGTTTTCAGGACCGTTTCAGGCGTGACAGGAACGGCTTGCGGTGACTGATACACATTCACAGTCCCATCTAACAGCGATGAAGAAGATGGAAGGATGTGAGGAAGCTTCATCCCTTTCTGCCTCATTGAAAATAGCCGACGTCCATCCTGCACTGAGATGTGGCTGTCAGGGGGAGCGCGGGTCTGGTCAGTTGGGATCAGAACGAGCATTTTCACTGAACCTGGAACTATAATAAAAATGATTTTTTTAAATGAGAGCTGTTCTGGTCCTGGCTTGTTCTCTCTGAGGAGAATGTTTTATTTTTTGGCGTGTTTTTGTGCTGTCTTGTTATAAACTGGTAAACTATATATCAAGGTATTGTTGGAGGTCTGGAGCTGAGTTTGTTTGAGAACGCCTGGCTCACAATCTACCTCCCAGTTCATCCCAAAGGTGTTAATAGGGGTTGAGATCAAGGCTCTATGCAAGTTCCTCCTCACCAAACTTGTGAAACTTTGTCTTTATGGACGTTGTTTTGTGCACACAGGTGCAGGCGTGCAGGAAGAGGAACGAGTATTCCTCAGATTTATACCAAATTACATCTCCATGTGTCCCCACAGGCCCTGATGTAGTGTGGTGTTGTTATTATGCAGGTACTTGTTGTATACTTTGAACCTTTATAGTGTGTTTTGTTTATCTGTCTGTCTGTCCTGTCTGTCGGTCTATTTATCTAACTACCTGTTTGTCTGCCTGTCTTTCTGTCTACCTGTCTGTCTGTCTAACTACCTGTCTATCTATCTGCCTGTCTGTGTGTTTGTTTCTCTATCTATCTATCTATCTATCTATCTATCTATCTATCTATCTATCTATCTATCTATCTATCTATCTATCTATCTATCTATCTATCTATCTATCTATCTATCTATCTATCTATCTAATGTCACAAAATTGGAATATATAATTTATATATATTTTAAATATTGATTTTATACACCCACTAGCCGTAAATCTAGCAGAAGTACATAATCTGAACCGTCCACATAATTTTGGCCATATAGTGTAAAAGAGGAAATAAAGAGGCCTTAAAATCGAATCTTGTGGAACACCACAAGGCACAGGAGCTGAGGAGGAGAAAATGCTAATGCTTTCTGAGGTGCTTAGAGGTGAGATGCATTTAGAGACATTAATGGGTGTGAAGAACATCATGAAGAGACTTCATTCAAACACTCAGCAGATGGTGAGAACAAGTCCTGATGGGGGTGAGAATCCATCACGGGGCATCACACATCCACCCGTTCACTCACCTACACCTAGCAGTGATTCAGAAGATTCACCAACCGGCATGGTTTGAAAAGGTTGGAAGATAATCATTGGAAAACCTTTCCACTCATTAGGAGGTCCCTGCTGAGTCTGGTTCCTCTCGAGGTTTCTTCCTGTCATTTTAAGGGAGTGTGTCTCTGCCACTGTCACCCTTGGTTTGCTCAACAAGGGTTTTTGGTCTGTCGGTCCTGAATTCTGTAAAGCTTTGAGACGATATCTATTGTACAAAGCGCTATACAAAAAATTGTGAGAATTGAGAGAACGTTCCAGAACTAAGAGACAGCAGAAATATGCACACCTGAAGGTTGCCAAATTGTGTATAACCCACACTACCGTATCCCCAGCAAGATAAAACATATTTCATCTATCTGTCTATCTATCTGTCTGTTCATCTAATCTGTCTATCTATCTATCTGTCTCTCTGTCTTTCTATTTATCTATCTATCTGTCTGTCTGTTCATCTATCTGTCTGTATGTGTCTGTCTGTCTGTTCATCTATCTGTTAATCAGCATTTTCTCCCCTTTGTCTCCCGACTTGCATTATGCTTCCTCTCTACTGATGCTGATCCCCGCCCTGATTGAGGAGAGCGTGACTAACACACGCCCCCTCCGACACATGTGCAGTAGCCGACTGGATCCTTTCACCCGCTCGAGGCGAGTTCATATGCGGATCAGCTTTGTGTATGGAGAGCCACACCCTGATCAACTGCCTCAGTTATGAGGAGTCCCTTTCCGGCTCCCACCCTGTATAAACAACAACAGCCAATCGTTGTTCATGTAGGCGCCCAGTCCAGCCGAATGGCAGAGCCAACGAGTTTGTACTAGCGCCCGAGCGCCCTGTTGTAAGACCATTTTGACCCTGAGTTTGAAATGTTTGGGTATGTGAAATTAGAGATTTGAGTCTCTGGTCTCTGGTACGCCTGAAAAAAAAACGGGTCTTTGATTTGCTTTAATTATCCTGGAAATTTGGGGCTTCATACAATCTGTTTTTGGATATTAGATGTATTTTTCATTTCATTTTCCATACCTGTTCATCCTGGTCAGGGTGGTGGCGGATTCCATTTCACCTATAAACCCTCGGGTGAGGCAGGAATACCCTGGAGAGAACGCCAACCAATCACAGGGCTTCAGTCACACTCACACTTTGAACTGTAATAAGAGCTTATAATTATTGCTTTGAGACAATGTCTATTGTAAAAAGCACTATATAAATAAAGTTGACTTGACTTCACTTGATAACCAACAACCAACCAACAAACCAGTAAAGACAGCAGAGATGAATCAATCAGAGTTGGATGTGGTTAAATCCCACCGTTTTAAGTAAGGACGACGTAGCTGGCTGCTAATTTAGCCCATTATTGAGATGTATGAGAGTCTCAGGCAGGCTTGGCAAACACGGTGCCACTGTTCAGCACGCCAGGAAAGCTGATAGAGATCTGATCTCAGGAGGACTGGAGGATGATCCCAGCTCTTGTTGAATTAGATTTTCCCCATCTGGCCCGAGTAAACACGAACCAACGGCCTCTTAATCTCCATCACCTATCGTGCATGTGGATTTACGTCGTCGTCAGGATCAGAGAACGATACACGGTACTTCTGAACCTTGGTTACATCCAAGACGTTTCAGCAGATTCTGCTCCTTCTGTTCCTTCTGTAACATCAGAGTTGTGTTTCACAAGGCCGAGGTGAGAGCAAGCGCTTTGGAATCGTACTGCTGTGAGATGTTTTAAATTCTCAGTGATTTTAACTGAGCTGCAATTATAATTCAAAGGTTCCAGGTAGCACCATTGAAAAGCTGGAGCCTATCCCAGCTTTTCAATGGGTGCAAGGCACACAGTAACACCCTGGACGGGGCGCCGGTCCATCGTAGGGCAGATCTTTTTTTTTTTTTACATTTACATTTACATTTTCAGCATTTGGCAGACGCTTTTATCCAAAGCGACTTACAGTTATGACTGAACACAATTTTTGAGCAATTGAGGGTTAAGGGCCTTGCTCAGGGGCCCAACAGTGGCAACTTGGCGGTGGTGGGGCTTGAACCGGCAACCTTTAGATTACAAGTCCAGTACCTTAACAACTGAGCTATCACTGCCCACAGCTATCTTTTTATGAGAACAGTTATTCATTTAGGAGTTCTCCGTGTGAAATCAGGAGTTTTTCAGAATGCTTCACCTGGGAATCGAACCCAGGACCTTCTTGCTGTGAGGTGACAGTGTTACCCACCCTAGCGCTGTCTGTTCCAGCACTTCTTGCCTTTTGATTTCTCAGAGAGCCGCTTTCACAGCGCAAAACTGCACTTAACGCCAGAGGAAAATGCTTCTGATTACCAGTCATGATTATGCCACTTAATGCCAAATTTCTGCCAGTACTCGTTGGCATTTCAGCCCGACCTCCAGCTGACCTTCACAATTAGAAAATAAAAGAGAGGTTTTCATGGTTAACAACAGTTCAAAGCTTTTCAATCACGACCGAATTATAAAACAACTGGATTTTACGTCTGTAATCATGATTATGAACAAAAAAAGGGACCAAAAGTATGTGGACACCCCCTCCTTATTATGATTGGGTTTAGTTGGGCTTATCAAAAAATCAGTTGCTTAGAATGAATTACATGTATTTGCTTTACAGTTTGTGTCAACAGTTTGAGGCAAGCTGTAGCCTAGTGGTTAAGGTACTGGACTAGTAACCAGAAGGTCGCGGGTTCAAGCCCCACCACTACCAGGTTGCTGCTGTTGGGCCCTTGAGCAAGGCCCTTAACCTTAATTGCTCAGACTGTATACTGTAACTGTAATGTAAGTCGCTTTGGATAAAGGCATCTGCTAAATGCAGAAAATGTAAATGTAAACAGTTTGGGGAAGACCCTTACCTGTTCTGTTCATTTGGCAGTGGTGGCTCAGCAGTTAAAGGCACTAGACTAGTAATCATAAGGTCCTTTTTTTGAAGCCCCACCACCAAGTTGCCACCGTTGGGCCCCTGAGCAGGGCCCTTAAGCTTCAATTGCTTGCACTGTAATTGGCTACAATTGATAATTGTTTTGGATAAAGGCACCGACTAAGTGCCATAAATGTGCACCACATGCTTTTATGGAACATATGTACCTTTGCACTGCAGGCAGGCATGTCTAGAACCTGCACTCTCTTACTACCCACCGAAGTCACAAGCAGGGACTGAATTTTGGAGGTCATGCAATGCAATTGACGCACTTCTTGTTACATACGTGACTTTCCATTAACATTCCATCGTAGCTGTATTCTTGGAATATTGGAATATGACTACTGGCATCATGCCCTAAGCATATCTACACATTCTATATACTATTTAATTATGTATTAATGAGTCCAGATATTTGGCGCTGTATTACGCACCACATGTTTTTATTAGAACACAGCTTTGCACTGCAGGCAGGCATGTCTAGCACCTGCACTCCCTTACTAAACACCAAAGCCACACTGTTGTAATGCGTGCAGAAAATGACTTTTGTCATTAAACCAGCAGGGACGTCCCTAAAAAGATCCTGTGTACCCCCAGCATTAATGAAGCCCTCTCAGATGTGCACGTTCCCCATGCCATTAACACCAACACACCCTCATACCATTACAGGCACTGGATCTTAAACAAAGATCGAGATCAAGAGGACCTTTCATCTTGCCTCATAAAATGTTTGGGGAAACAGGGCTCTGATGGGGCGTGCTTGTTATCCAAATTAAAGCAAATCTGGCCCTCTGTATGTCCATGTTTAGCACTTGAGCTTTATGCTAAGTGTCTCGGATGACACGGCGAGCAGACACTCTCCGAGCAGGCTCGGAGAAAAGCTATTTGTCAGTGCCAGAGCATTTTTAATGGTCTCCTCTTACTTATTTTTCTTCTTCCAGGCTGCCTTTATAATGAAAAGAGGGCCATTTTTAGCCACCCATCATTCTGCTCAAACTAGGGCTCGAGAAAAAAAAATCCACAGCAGAGTATATAGATACAGCATTTATCCAAAACAATGTGGCCACCTGACCGTGAGCTGATTGGAGATCTCATTTAAAACCCATAAACATTAACAGTAATACCAGCCTTAGCTCTTCATTAGCAGGGCAACATTACCTTACACCTGGTTTTAAAGTGTGTCTGTGGGAATTTGTGTCCATTCAGGCACAAAACGTCAAGTAATTGTGAACAAGAAGGCCTGGCTGATTGTTGATGTTCTAATTCATCTCAAAGGTGATCAGTAGGGTTGAGTTCAGGCTTTGTGCCAACCACTGGAATGTGTTCATACCAAACTGTTGTGGTGGAAATACCCGTAATGGAATACCTACACCACTTTCCAGTACGTTCCATTGTAGCTGTTTTATTGGAATATTGGAATATGACTACTGGCAATCATGCCCTAAGCATATCTACACATGATATGTGTATCATGGAACCAGAAAGGTCCTTTCCCAAACTATTGCCACACAGAAGCATTTATTTATTGTATACATCTAATAACACTGGTGTTATGGTCCAGAATCACCTCTATTAAACACCTTTGGGATGAATTAGAATGTTAATAGTGAGCCAGATCTTGTTCAACATCAGTGCCTGACCACACAAATGCCATTTTGACTAAATGAGCACAAATTCCCACAGATACATTTCATAAGTATATGGGGAAAAACTGGAGACTGTTATGACTGGAGACTGTTATAGCTTTTCTGAAATAGTGGACAAAAAGCTCATGGTCAGGTGTATACATACTTCTGGCCATATAGGTGGTGGACAAAAAAACTGAAAGCAATATAAATAATAAATAAATTAAATTAAACAAACATAAAAAAACATGAATAAAATATATGAATAAAATAAAGAAATAAACAAAAAATACATGAATAAACTAAAAAAATTTAAAAACCATGAATAAAATGAAGAAATAAATAAACATGAATAAAATAAATAAAAAATACATAAAAAATAAATAAATAAAAATACATGAATAAAATAAATAAATAAATAAATAAAATTACATTAATAAAATACATGAATAAAATAAAAAAATACATGAATAAAATAAATAAATAAATATTTAAAAATACATGAATAAAATACATGAATAAAATAAATACATAAATAAATAAAAATACATGAATAAAAAAAAAAAATACATGAATAAAATAAATAAATAATTATACATGAATAAAATACATGAATAAAATAAATTAAAAATACATAAATAAATAAAAATACATTAATAAAAACATGAATAAAATAAAAAAAATACATAATGAAATAAATAAAGAAATATAAATAATACATTAATAAAATACATGAATAAAATAAGTAAAAAAATAAATGAATAAAATAAATAAATGTTCTATTGTTCTTTGACTAAATAATAATTAAAATCAGTCTCAGAAAAAGAACAGTTGCGTAACTAAATGAAATACCATTTAATATGTTTCTCACAAGCGTATATAAACTTTTGACCCCAGCTCATTCACATCTACATTTCTGTACCATAATAAAACCGGTTATTTGTGTCAGCTGAGGCCGAAAGGTCAGGTTGGGATGGGAAGGGGCGATAATATGAGGACAGTGATCCCATTAGGAACTCACTGGATAAAGGTCAGCCTGCGAAATGATGGAGTGGCGATACACACATTCCATATCACTCTGTGTGTTTACTGAGTACCAGATAAAGGTCCATCACACCCTGCTCCAGACCAGAATCCCTCCAGCAGACTGGTATCCACCACAGTCTATTTTACCAAAACCTTTATCTTTCTTTATCTTTATCTTTCGCCAGAGTCCAACAACAGTGTGTTTTATACCAACCCATCAAGCAAAGTGATCTTAATACGCTTTCTGTTGAACAGACCTGTTGAATAGTGCTGGTATGACTTTGTGGCTGAGCTGTTGTTGCTCCTCAACGTTTTTAGTTCAGAATGTACCCAGCTGTATAAATATAGGATGAACTGAATTAGAAATGCATTAGAATTAAAAGTCACTAAGCCCTCTAGTATCCAGACATGCTGTAAACCTCCTGTTTAGTGTTTAGCGCTGGTTATGGGTTCTGTTTGGACACCAGACCGCTGTTTATATGCAACGTTTAAATGATAAAACGAAGGTGCTTTATGTCGGAGTTCAGAATTTAAAGGATGACCTTGCTCATAAAGCCAAACCACCAGGAAAGAAGATCTAGAGCATATAGAGAATATCCTTGCTGTCCCGTGAGTGTGTGTGTGTGGGTAATGTGGTGTGTGAGATGTATAGGTTTTTTTCTAGTGTGTGTAGTGAACGTCATTTACATTTATGAAGAGCGCCCGAAGTTACAGCTGAGGATCTTGCTCAGGGACTGAACAGTAGCCTTGCTCCATCGGCTGTGTTTTTTTTTTATTTTCCCTCTGTGTGTGTGTGTGTGTGGGTAGTGTGGTGTGCGAGATGTGTAGGTTTTTTCTAGTGTGTATAGTGTAACGTCATTTATGAAGAGCATCCGATGTTACAGCTGAGGATCTTGCTCAGGGACCGAACAGTGGAGACTTGCTCCATCGGCTGTGGGTTTGTTTCTTTTCCCTCTGTGTGTGTGTGTGTGTGTGTAGTGTAGTGTGTGTGTGTGTGTGGTGAGATGTGTAGGTTTTTTCTAGTGTGTATAGTGTAACGTCATTTACATTTATGAAGAGCATCCGATGTTACAGCTGACGATCTTGCTCAGGGACCAGACAGTAGTGACTTGCTGCTCCACCGGCTGTGGGTTTGTTTCTTTTCCTTCCCTGTGTGTGTGTGTGTAGTGTAATGTAGTGTGTGTGTAGTGTAATGTAGTGTGTGTGTGTGTGTGTGTGTGTGTGTGTGTATTCATATCGTACGGCTCAATGACAGAACTGCTAGTCTCACTGGTTTTAGGATCTATAGCATCTTCCTCTCTGTAAAGTGTATCTCCATGATCTAACACACACACACAGACACACACACACACACACACACACACACACACTTCAGAGCTAATCAGCCAGAGATGAAACACTCAAGCACATTTAGTGTGCTACCACTTCACACTGTGTGATCGCTTGATCTGCCTGTTTATTCCGCTATGCTCCGGTCTGAGGAATTAAAGCGGAAAAAAGGTGAAAGGAGGTAAAATAGAGGAAGTAAAAGAGAAGAGGATAGAAAAAAGGAAGCAAATAAAAGTAGGAAACAAGACGAAGGAAGCAAACGAAAGACAAAAGAAGGAAAAGTAGTGGAGCGAAGTGCTGTGAGTAATAAAATAAATGAGCGAATATAAAAAGAAAATAGGGGGAATAAAGCAAACAAATATAACAGGGTTGTATGTGAATGGGGCAGCACGGTGGTGCAGTGGGTAGCACTGTTATCTCACAGAATAAAGGGCCTGGGTTCGATTCCCCAGTCGAATGGCCACGGTCCTTTCTGTGTAGAGTTTGCATGTTCTCCCTGTGTCCACATGGGTTCCCTCCTGGTGCTCCGGTTTCCTCCTACACATGCAGACATTGAAGATACTAAAAACTGTGTGTGTGTGTGTTCGGCTGTGCGTCTGCACAAACAGGATTGGCTGTGTCATTTGTGAAGTGTGATTGAAGCCCTGTGATGGATTGGCACCCTGTCTATGGTGTCCCTGACTTGCGCCCAGTGTTTTCCCGCCTAGTGAAACCTGGACTCGTCGTGACCCTGACCAGGATAAAGTGAAAAATACAAATAAAATATACCGATCAGCCATAACATTAAAATCCTTGTTTTTACACTCACTGTCCACTTTATCAGCTCCATTTACCATATAGAAGCACTTTGTAGTCCTACAATTACTGACTGTAGTCCATATGTTTCTCTGCATGCTTTGTTAGCCCCCTTTCATGCTGTTCTTCAATGGTCAGGACCCCCACAGGACCTCCACAGAGCAGTGGAGTTAGTATGTGTTGTGCTGGTATGAGTGGATCAGACACAGCAATGCTGATGGAGTTTTTAAACACCTCACTGTCACTGCTGGACTGAAAGTAGTCCACCAACCAAAAATATCTAGCCAACAGTGCCCCGTGGGCAGCGTCCTATGACCACCTGTGACCTGTGGACAGTGAGTGGACACGGTATTTAAAAACTCCATCAGTGCTGCTGTGTCTGATCCACTCATACCAGCACAACACACACTAACACACCACCACCATGTCAGTGTCACTGCAGTGCTGCGAATGATCCACCACCTAAATAATACCTGCTCTGTGGTGGTCCTGTGGGGGTCCTGACCATTGAAGAACAGCACGAAAGGGGGCTAACAAAGCATGCAGAGAAACAGAAGACTACAGTCAGTAATTGTAGAACTACAAAGTGCTTCTATATGGTAAGTGGAGCTGATAAAATGGACAGTGAGTGTAGAAACAAGGAGGTGGTCATAATGTTATGGCTGATCGGTGTAAGTATAGGAGTGTAAGAGAGAGACACCCTGTAAACTTTCCACCAGACAGCAGAATGAAACCCTGTCAGCCTCCCTTTCTCCCTCAGGCACAGACAAAGATGCCTGTTTGGGTGCCTGGCCAGGTTAAAAGCACTCCCTGGGATTCGAACTCAAGATCTTAAGATCAGCTCTACTCAGGACAAATCTGGCCACCAGACCCACTACGACCCTGGTCGGGATGAAGCAGTTAGTAAAATAGTAGCACTCTCCCGTGGTGGTGGGTAGCTTGACTTGCTGGGGATCTTCGAACTACATCTTTTCCATCTAATCTCTCGACAGGTGTGCCACATGGTTCTGTACTTGGTCCTCTCATTTTCTCCTTGCACACCCGCACTCCTGGTACAGTCATATCCTCCCGTGGCTTCTCTTATAGTTCCTGTGTTGATGATATTCAGACACCCGGGTCTCAGCTCACCTCTCTGCATGTCTGGCAGAAGATCTCATTATGGATGCCAGCTTATCATCTAAGACTTGACCCCAGTTTGACCTAGTGGATATGTATTCCTGGTGTTATCTCCATCCCAAGTTCTGTCACATCAAACCTCAAACCATCTAAAAATGGATGAAACCTCGGCTCATGATGCTAACATAACCAGATCATGCCAGATCGGCTAATCCTGTCTGTAGTTATTTACTTTACATAAACTGTCTCATATCTCATATCGAGTTTGTAGTTCTACAATTACTGACTGTAATCCATCTGTTTCTCTGCATGCTTTGTTAGCCCCCTTAGGTGGTGGATGATTCTCAGCACTGCAGTGACACTGACATGGTGGTGGTGTGTTAGTGTGTGTTGTGCTGGTATGAGTGGATCAGACACAGCAGCACTGCTGGAGTTTTTAAATACAGTGTCCACTCACTGTCCACTCTATTAGACACTCCTACCTAGTTGGTCCACCTTGTAGATGTAAAGTCAGAGACGATGGCTCATCTATTGCTGCTGTTTGAGTTGGTCATCTTCTAGACCTTCATCAGTGGTCACAGGACGCTGCCCACAGGGCGCTGTTGGCTTGATATGTGTTTGGTTGGTGGACTATTCTCAGTCCAGCAGTGACAGTGAGGTGTTTAAAAACTCCATCAGCACTGTTGTGTCTTATCCACTTATATTACTATCCATCCATCCATCCATCACTCCACCTATCTAGAATCCGCTCAGTCTCTTTGTCATTTTGAGGCTGGGCTACTGTTACCTCCTCTTGGCAGCTCTTCCCACGTCCACTATCCGACTTCTGCAACTAATTCAAAATGCAGCTGCCCAGCTGGTTTTAAACCAACCCAAGGGTCACACCTCACCCCACTGCTGCGCTCTTTTCACTAATCTTCTGTAGCCACCCATGTTCAAGCTGAGACATTAACGCTCACCTATAAGGACAAAACTGCACCAGACTGGACCTACCTGACCTACTTAGAGCACAATCCTTGTTCTGTACCTTCTACCCTTTGATTAACAAGTCTTAATCAATTATATAAAGTAAACTATATGCTTACAACTGTGCAGCAACAGTTTGGGGAAGGTCCTTTCCAGTGGCGATTTCTGTAAGACTGCAAGGGAAGCTCAGCTTCCCCTAAAATGTAAAAAATTAAATGGTCAAATATGTACAGTTGTGTTAACATTTCATTGACTACAAATGCGTTAGAACACGTTCATCTTGAAGACGAGTTCGTTCAGAATCAGCTACTTATCACAAATCGAATCGATTTTGTTAACTTAACTCATACGTTCCCGGAGCGTCAATGCATTTACCCGCAGTCGCTGAGCGTCTCTTTGCTTCTATGGGGCTGCATGGGCGGGACTTCGAAACTCACCGGTCATTGGATAAATGCCGCGGGTCTGGATGCTGAGCTTCTGCAAGATGATTGGAGGATCAGTCGATAGGCCGAATCCCGTTTTGATTGACAGCTGTCGCTGGGAGCTTCAGTACCATCGCGGATTTTGCGAGTGAAGTCGGAAGACAAACTGCTGCAACCCATTTCATGCCATTTTCTTGAAAACTAACAAAGGGGAGAATTTACACATTTATATATAAATAAATTGACAAATTTTATGATGTAAGCCGACAATGAGCTTCCCCTCTTTGAAAGACCAGCAGCCGCCACTGGTCCTTTCCTGTTCCAGCATGACTCTGTGCCCCGGTGCACAATGCTCGATTTAAAGAAACTCCAGTAACCTGCACAGAGCCCTGACCTCAGCACCACTGAACAGCTGAATGAACTGGAACATCAGTTGAGGCTTTCTTGACCAACATCAGTTCCCAGCTATGCAAATGCTCTTTTGATTAAATGCGCACAAATTCCCACAGACAAACTTCATAGTCTTGTGAGAAGCCTTCTCATGAGAAGCCTGGCTGTTTTTATAGCTGTAAAGATCACATAGAGATCACTTTGTTTTAATACTATTTGTTTTTTTAAATGGGACGTCTAACAAGCTCATGGCCAGGTATCAAAATACTTTTGACCACAAAATAAAACCCTTTAAATAAAAATGATTTATGCTCAATGATGCTATACTAAACACTCACTCACTCACTCACTCACTGTCTTAACCGCTTATCCATTAGGGTCGCGGGGGTAGTGCTGGAGCCTATCCCAGCTTTTCAATGGGCGCAAGGCACACAGTAACACCCTGGACGTGGCGCCAGTCCATCGCAGGGCAGACACACACACACACACACACACACACACACTTTCAGGGCTATTCAGTGTCTCCAGTTAACTTGACTGCATGTTTTTGGACTGTGGGAGGAAACCGAACCTCCTGGAGGAAACCCACTAGACACGGGGAGAACATGCAAACGCCACACAGAAAGGACCCGGACCCGCCCCGCCTGGGGATTGAACCCACGACCTTCTTGCTGTGAGGTGACAGTGCTACCCACCGAGCCACCATGCCGCCCTTAAACTAAACAAATGAACAAAACTTTGGAATGAGAGAAAAAGCGTGTACACTGTGTATTTTCTTTCAGCTTCATCGCTCCTCTTTTTATTTGATAAATAATGCAATAAAATAGTTCTTGCCAGTGGACTCGGACTGCACGACCCGGCTGCAGAAACACATTTGGCATTTTTGACAGCTAAATGTGCCACTGAATTCCAGGCGGACCAATTTATCGGCTCCCCGTGGCTCGGTGAACAGGGTATCTGCTCTCTGGAACACACTGAGACTCACATCACACATTCATGTTTTCTAAAATCCTGCAGCCGCTCGGCGAGGTGTTTGCGTTAGACTTCATCATCGCGCCGCTTATTATTTCCTTTCACTTAGCAGAATTGATTCTTCTTCAGAACATAATTGGTCGTTTGAAAACACTTAGCATGCAGCGTTCCGGCACACTGTAACAGAAATGTCAGGAGTGACAGTGCTGCTGTGATTCTTCTGCATAATGCAGCACTTCAACTCTCAAACGTCTCAATACTTTTGCTCAGGAATAGAAAAATGAGCCTCGCTCTCCTGAGAACTGCTTAAGGAAATGTCACAGCTGCCTTAAAACCTGAAATAAAGTCAGTTAAACAATATGTGCTGTACAGCCAGAAGTATGTGGACACCCGTACAGTCAGAAAAAGTGTTTATAAGGTCGGGCACTGATGGATGAGCAGGCCTGACGTGTAATTGCTTTCATTCATCACAGGGCTTTGTGCAGACCATTAGAGTTCCTCCACACCAAATTCATCAAAGTCTTTACATCCTGATCACTCGCCTTTTGTAGGTTTTAGCCGAGGAGTTTAGCCGAGGATGATTGTGGTTCAACTTTTTGCTACTGTTGTTCCTGCTGCTTTCAGGTCATCCTGCAAACTGACTGCTGGCTTCTTGTTTAACTTTCTTATCATTATTCTATGAGCAGGTTATAAAATTGTGGATGATGGAACCAGTTGTACTGACAGGAATGTTGAAGCTGTGGCTTGTTTCATCTTTTTAGTTAATGAGAACTTTATGAATTCCACATTTTTTAAACGATCAATACTCATATGAAATCTTTCCAACCAACGTCAGACGCGTGTTGCTTAAAAACTCCATTTACTCTACCTCTTTTATTTATAATATAGTGACAAAACCTCCCCCATAATTAAAAAAAAAAACATATCTTTACTTAACGTGTCTCTCTGTAAAACTCCACGGCTGTCTGGTGAAAAAAAGAGGCCAGTGGCTTTACACCTGCTGGAGGAGTCATGTGCTAGCCTGCAGCAGCCAGTGTGGGTGTAACGGATGAGACAGGTTGTCCAAATTGGCGGAAAAAATAAAAATTACAGCAGCAACAAGAACAGCAAGATAATAATAATAATAAAAACACAATATTAATAATAATAAAAATAATAATATTAATAATAATAATAATAATAATAATAACAAAACAACAATAATAATAATAATAAAATAATAATAACAATAATAATAATAATAATAATAATAATAATAATAATAATAATAACAATAATAATAATAATAATAATAGTAATGATAATAATAATAATGATAATAATAATGATAATAATAACAATAATAATAATGATAATAATAATTAATTATAATAATAATAATGATGATAATAATAATAACAATAACAATAATGATAATGATAATAATAATTATATTAATAAAATAAAAATCAAATAATAAAATAAATATAATAATAATAATAATAATAAATAATAATAAAAAATAAATAATAAATAATAAAAATATAATAATAATAATAAAAGTAATAAAAATTATAATAATAAAATAAAAATATAATAATAAAAATATAATAATAATAACAGTAATATTGAATAGTAATAAAATAATATAAACAAAATAATAAAACAGCAATGGTGGTAATAATAATACTACTAATAATAAAAAAATAAAACTAAAAATATAATAATAATAATAATAATATTAATAATAAAATAATACAAATACAAAAGTAAGAAAATAATAAAAACAAAATAATAAAAAAATATAATAATAATAATTATATTAATAATGATAATAATAATAATAATAATAATAATGATAATAATAATAATAACAATAATAATAATAAACATTTTATAAAGGGAAATGTACAAGTATACATACAGACGAGTACATTTTACATTTTTTCTTGTGCTGCAGTAAGCAGATCCTCACATCATGTCACATTTTGCGAGTTGTATTGCATGTGTTTCCTGTGTCCACATTTATTTCCTCTGGTTATTTTTGTATCCTACTTCCACTTAAAACATGCAGAAGGTAGATTGGCTGTTCTTAATAATCCCTAGGTGTAAATTAATACATAAATATTTTAGAGTAAGAACTAGTGTTTCTGAACCCACCACCGGAGCAGCCAGGATGAAGTGGTTAGTAAAAATAAACCATGGATGTAGAAGTAAACATCTTGAGTGAACGTGTGCTGTTCAGCATGTGGACAGAACTGTGTGGATTCTGTTATGTGCTGTGTGTAGATGTGCACCTGATTGATGAGATGCACCACTCAGGGGTAGAATCTGTTCCCCTGTGCTGTGTTCCTAATTACCCTCATTCATTTCCCAGAAGAAATGTTTGGAACATGTTTCCTGGGTCAGGATGGTCAGGATTCAGGTTCAGCTTGCTTGTTTTTTGGGTGTTGAAGTAATGCAGGCTCTGGAGGATAAATGGGGTACGACCTGGTATTGAGCTGTGTGTGGATCAGACTGAATCGGACCGCGCTGGAGGTGAGAGTGAAATCAATAACGTCCACATAACACCGACACACACCGATTTCATCAGACTGTACATTTTTGTTAAGGGCTCAACAACAAACAGTGAGGTGAAGCAAAGTCTTGTTTTTATTATTTATCAAACACTCAATGGTCAAAAGTTTGTGGACACCTGACCATATATATATATATATATATATACACGGTATTATTTAGGTGGTGGATCATTCTCAGCACTGCAGTGACACTGACATGGTGGTGGTGTGTTAGTGTGTGTTGTGCTGGTATGAGTGGATCAGACACAGCAGTGATGTAGTTTTTAAACACCTCACTGTCACTGCTGGACTGAGAATAGTCCACCAACCAAAAATATCCAGCCAACAGTGCCTCGGTGAGCAGCGTCCTGTGACCACTGATGAAGGTCTAGTAGATGACCAACTCAAACAGCAGCAATAGATGAGCGATTGTCTCTGACTTTACATCTACAAGGTGGACCAACTAGGTAGGAGTGTCTAATAGAGTGGACAGTGAGTGGACACGGTATTTAAAATCTCCATCAGCGCTGCTGTGTCTGATCCACTCATACCAGCACAACACACACTAACACACCACCACCATGTCAGTGTCACTGCAGTGCTGAAAATGATCCACCACCTAAATAATACCTGCTCTGTATGCTGTCTGGTGAAAAGAAGCGACCAGTGGCTTTACACCTGCTGGAGGAGTCTTGTGCAAGTATCTGTTTGTCGAATGTCTGAATACTTTTGGTGATATAAGCTATAAAGAGATCATTGTAGTTTCCTGTAGTGCTCTACGTTCTCCCCATATGTGAGAGGGTTTTTTTGGGCAGTTTGGAGTCTTTGCAAGTCAATGTGAGTTTAAATGTCGGATCCATAAAATAGCGATTGGCCTTTGCTACATGTTTTTTTCTCTGGCTTTCCTCGTTCCTCTCGTTTAGAAAAGTATTTTGTGGCTCTAACCTCTACCTGCCTGCGTTTGACCTTGTGTAATGGATCTGCGGGTGGTGAGCGTGTTCGCCGGTACCTCTACAAGCATTATGGGTAATGACCACAATTCTCGGGGAAGTTGCAGTAAAGAGACTGTTGCATTTACAAGCTGTCACATCTGCCTCCAGTTTTTTTTTTAAATGTATTTATTCATTAATTAATTAATTCATTTATTTGCTGTCTGGTAAAAACAAATGGCCAGTGGCTTTACACCTGCTGGAGGAGTTCTGTGCTAGCCTGAGCAGCCAGTGTGGGTGTAATGCATGAGACAGAGGTCTTCTGAATTGGTGGAAAGAAATAAAAGTAACAGCAAGAACAAGAACAGCTAAATAATAATAATAATAATAATAATAATAATAATAATAATAATGATAATAATAACAATTAAAGTAACAGTAATAATAATATTAGTAATAATAATAATAACAATAATAATAATAATAACAATAGTAATAATAATAATAATAATATTAATAATAATAATAACAATAATAATAATAATAACAATAGTAATGATAATAAGAATAATAATGACTAATAATAATAATAATAATAACAAAATAATAGTAGTAATAATAATAATATTAAAATTATAATAAAAACAATAATAATAATAATAATAAAATTGTAATAAAAACAACAACAATAACAACGATAGTAATAATAATACAATATTTAAACTCACACTTACTTGCAATGTCTCCAACTGCCCAGAAAAACCCTCTCACACACAGAGAGAATGTAGAGCAGTTATTTATTTGTATTTATTTATTAATTAATGTATTTATTTTATGTGGAGGAGGTTTCAATGTTTGCTATTTAAATTTTGCATCTTTAAAAAGCGAGTAATACTACTGTGTGTTCTTCTGTAGATCATTTATTTAGTGGGATTACAGGAAAGGTCAAAGGTTTACATCCACTAATAAGAGACACATAAGCCATACCTGCAACTGTTCTTCTTCTCTGACTGAATAATTAGTATTAAACATTTTCTCAACATATTTTGCTCTGTCCAAATGACAAACACGGTTGGTTCTGTATCTCAGTGCTGGTTAAATGTTGAATGTAAGTTTAGTTTGTTCGTCCGCTTTGCGAGTTGCCCTTTATTATTAAGCGATGTTTCTAGCAGTGCATAATTACAGTAAACAGAATCACCACCTACACACAGATGTAAACATTAGCATTCTTACACCACTCTGTCTAGCTTCCTTTCCCAGCATGCACTGCAAGAGCAAGTAAATAATACAGATAATTTGCTATAAGAAAACCCGAGTCATTATGCAGCTCTTAATGACTTTTGAGAAGTTTGCCAGATTGAATCCTAAAATAATGTTTTATTTATTCATAATAAAGTCCGTTTTTTCTAATATAAATTCTAAAGTTGAAGAGAATTAAGTGATTTTTCCATCTTAGATTAAATTGCTTCTACTGAATTGCTATAAATCTTTCTGCCAAACTCTGTCCACTCTCCTTCCATCAAACTCAAATAGCTTCTCAAGCACTGAACCATGAAACGCTCGGTACCGGACCATCAGTTATTTGGTTCTGGGCCACTGTGGTGTGGTTGGAATTTTACAGCCATCTATCAAACCGTTTGGAAAAGGATTGTCAGCTGTTGGAACAGGGCCGTGATTACTTTAAGATTAGCAATTTGGTAAAGGGGTTATAAAGTTGTTTGTCATGAATTTTACAAAGAGCTGTCAAGTGGTTTTGTAGAAAGCAGAAAACTTGTTTGGTACAAACCTGTGAAGATGTTTGGTACAAGCCTGTGAAATTCTTTGGTACTGTGAAGTTTCTTGGTATAAGTCCAAAAATTTGTTTGGTTCAAGGCATTGAAGTGGTTTGATACAAAGCCATGAAAAGTCTTTTAGTACACAGTCATAAAGTCGCTTGGTACAAGACCATATATTTGTTTGGTGCAGAACTGTAAAGTCATTTGTGCAAGGACTTTAAGTGGTTTGGTACAAGGCCATGAATTTGTTTGGTACAAGGCCTTTATTAAGTGGTTTGGTACAAGGCCATGACTTTGCTTGATACAAGGCCTTAAAGTGGTTTGGTACAAGGCCATGAATTTGCTTGGTTCAAGGCCATGAATTTGTTTGGTACAAGGCCGTATACACATTGGTGCAAGGCCTTAAAGTGGTTTGGTACAAGGCCATGAATTTGCTTGGTTCAAGGCCATGAATGTTTTTGGTACAAGGCCTTGAAGTGGTTTGGTACAAGGCCGTTCAGACATTTGGTGCAAGGCCTTAAAGGGGTTTGGTACCAGGCCTTAAAGTGGTTTGATACAAAGCCATTAATTTGTTTGGTGCAAGGCCTTAAAGTGGTTTGGTACAAGGCCTTGAAGTGATGTGGTACAAAGCCATGCATTTGTTTGGTACAAGGTCATAAATTTGTTTGGTACAGAGCCATTAGGTCTATAATGTTGCATGCTGACACAGTTATCAGCTACACCTGGGTTCAGGACCAAGGTTTTTTTTCCTCAGACTCAGCCTTTGAACGGTTTAATCGAAGCTTTTTCTATTTGCCACAGCACATTTTTTATCAAGTTACCTTTGCTTGCTGTGGCAACACTTTAATTTTGTTCTTATTGTTGATTTGTCCTCCTTCCAAGCTTTTGGGTCCCAATGGATCGTGTAGCTGGTTTAGTTGCACCCAATAAGCCTGCTTTTCCTCTCGAGTCTTTTTTCCTCTTGTTTCATGTTTCCTTTTATTTCCTCTCTCGGGTTCAGGCGTGTTTTGCATGCTGCTTAACTTCCCCACCTGGTTCAGTCAGTAGAGGTCTGGGTTACAGCTCTCTACCGCCCAGGTTTGAGCCCCATTTATTTCTTCAGTGTTGAGTTTAGTTTCCGAGTTATTATTTATTTCTTCTGTTATTTTCCTTTCTTTTGTTTTCTGGTTTTGTTTTCTGCACTCGGGTTCATGTTATTATCTTCAGAGCAGCGGGGCGACACCCTGCTCCTCAGTCTGATGCGACCACCCCGTTATATTAATAATATAACTCACTGGACTCTTTATTTCTATTAGAATTTGATAATCCGTTAGTGTATTCAGGCGTCGTTATCTGACTGTAAACTCTAACTCGGCTAAAAAAGCTCTTTCCGCTTGAATTCACCTGATGTTTTTTTTTTTGCTTGAGTAAAATTTTTTATTCCAGCAGGAGAAAATGAAGCTCTTATCTTCTGGAGATTGTGGGAGGTGCGGCGTATTGAAACCCGTTCATTTTACTCGGCTCCTCAGAAGGCTCTGTGGAGTCCAGATAGTGGTCACTGCGGCGAGAGGACGAGCGAGAAAATAACTTGTATTTTGTGGAGTGTGGCAGATGCTGCCGGTTTTCCCCAGATAACCCGGGAGGCGCCGCCAGCCACCAGTATCATTTGTTTACGCTGATTTTCCTGCGAAAACTTATTATCGGCCTGATCCGCTTTGCCTTGGGTTAGAGGTTGAACTAATTCCCTCTCCACATAGAACATAGCGCTCGCAATTCTGTACGGGTGAAACACGTTCCCCTGGTGGTTCATTATTTTTTAAAACAGCAGATCTTCTGATCACGCTCTCTGTCCTCATCACGACTTGTTTACATCTTATTCAAACAAAGTCTTCCCTCCCTACACCCCGACAATTTCAAAGCAGCACCCTTCAAAAAAATTGGGTCCCTGGTTGATTTTAAATGGAAGGAAAGCAGCTGAACGTGGTGGGAACTGTCTAGTAGATCTATCTACTGGACCTACTAAAAAATGCCTTAGGTGTGTGTGTGTGCTCTGTGATGGACCTTTCTGGGGTGTTTCCAGCCTTTCGCCCAGGGTATTTTGTCCCAATACCTCTATCCATGTAGTGTGTGAGCCATCCATCCATCAATCCATCCATCCATCCATTTATCCCTGTTCATCCATCCATGACCATCCATCCATCAATCCATCCATCCATTTATCCCTGTTCATCCATCCATCAATCCATCCATCAATCCATCCATCAATCCATTTATCCCTGTTCATCCATCCATCAATCCATCCATCAATCCATCCATCAATCCATTTATCCATCCATTTATCCCTGTTCATCCATCAATCCATCCATCAATCCATTTATCCATCCATTTATCCCTGTTCATCCATCCATCCATCCATTTATCCCTGTTCATCCATCCATCCATCAATCCATTTATCCCTGTTCATCCATCCATCCATCCATTTATCCCTGTTCATCCATCCATCCATCCATCCATTTATCCCTGTTCATCCATCCATTCGTCCATCCATCCATTTATCCTTGTTCAGCCATCCATCCGTCCATCCATCCCTTCCTGTTCATCCATCCATCCATTTATCCCTGTTCATCCATCCGTCCATCCATCCAATCCTGTTCATCCAGCCATCCATTTATCCCTGTTCATCCATCCATCCATCCATCCATCCATTTATCCCTGTTCATCCATCCATCCATCAATCCATTTATCCATCCATTTATCCCTGTTCATCCATCCATCCATCCATTTATCCCTGTTCATCCATCCATCCATCCATCCATTTATCCCTGTTCATCCATCCATCCATCCATTTATCCCTGTTCATCCATCCATCCATCAATCCATTTATCCATCCATTTATCCCTGTTCATCCATCCATCCATCCATTTATCCCTGTTCATCCATCCATCCATCAATCCATTTATCCATCCATTTATCCCTGTTCATCCATCCATCCATCCATTTATCCCTGTTCATCCATCCATCCATCCATCCATTTATCCCTGTTCATCCATCCATTCGTCCATCCATCCATTTATCCTTGTTCAGCCATCCATCCGTCCATCCATCCCTTCCTGTTCATCCATCCATCCATTTATCCCTGTTCATCCATCCGTCCATCCATCCAATCCTGTTCATCCAGCCATCCATTTATCCCTGTTCATCCATCCATCCATCCATCCATCCGTTCATCCATCCATTCGTCCATCCATCCATTTATCCCTGTTCATCCATCCATCCATTTATCCCTGTTCATCCATCCATCATTCCTGTTCATCCATCCATCTGTTCATCCATCCATTCGTCCATCCATCCATTTATCCCTGTTCATCCATCCATCCATTTATCCCTGTTCATCCATCCATCATTCCTGTTCATCCATCCATCCATTTATCCCTGTTCATCCATCCATCCATCCATCCATTTATCCCTGTTCATCCATCCATCCATCCATCCGTTCATCCATCCATTCGTCCATCCATCCATTTATCCTGTTCATCCATCTATCCATTTATCCCTGTTCATCCATCCATCCATCCATCCATCCATCCCTGTTCATCCATCCATCCATCCATCCATCCATTTATCCCTGTTCATCCATCCATCCATTTATCCCTGTTCATCCATCCATCCATTTATCCCTGTTCATCCATCCATCCTGCTGTCAATTTGTAGAATGGCCTAAATGACGGGTGACTTCTCTGTGCTCATACACTATATGTACAAAAGTATCGGGACAAAATACACTGGGCAAAAGGCAGAGGAAAGGTCACCAGTCCATCACACAGCACACATACACCTATGGCCATTTTTAGTAGGTCCAGTTAGTCCAGGGCAGTTGTAGCAAAGTGGTTAAGGTACTGGACTAGTAATCAGAAGGTTGTTGGTTTGAACCCCACCATCGCCTGGTTGCTACTGTTGGGCCCTTGAGCAAGGCCCTTAACCCTCAGTTGCTTAGATTGTATACAGTCACAACTGTAAGTCGCTTTGGATAAAAGCGTCTGCTCAATGTAAATGTTATTGCATGTTTTTGGACTAGTGTGAGGAAACCAGAGCGCCCGGAGAAAACCCATGCAGGCACAGGGAGAACATGCAAACTCCACACAGCAAGAACCCTGGCTGCCCAGCTGGGAAATCAAACCCAGGCCCTTCTCTCTGTAAGGCCACAGCGCTACCCACTGCCACGCCGTTCCGCCCACTTTCAGTTCGTGTTCTCCGATATTCTCTGAGTCAGAGTGGTCAGCACTGCAGCCGCGAGCCGCTTGACCTTGCGCTTCATTTGCTCAGACTGCGTTTTGTTCAAAAGTAAAGGCGCCTCTCATCTTGAAATAGGAACCGATTAGCGAACACGCTAGCAAGTTTGTAGCGCTGACTTCAGAAATGAAATCAAGCAGAGGCTGTTCTATTATTCATGGGAAATGAGCCGGAGTTCTCAGATCTCGACATGCTGAGAACTCCGCCTTTTATCTCTAACTGGCACGGGCACGCGAAACCGAGGGAGCTCCGACTCCAAACAAGTGTACAGCATTGTTATTCTGAAAACACACACACACACTGGTGGAACGGTGGTGCAGCTGCTAGCCACAAAGCAACATGGATCCCTGTGGATCTGGGTTTGATCCTTGCTGCTGATTACAGCCTTTAAGAAGTTTTGCATGTTCTTTCTACAGTTTGTATTCCTGATTTAGATTACATTAGGTACTCGGGTTTTTATCACTTGCTGAAAATTGCAGAAGGTGGATTAGTGAGAGTAACTGTGAGTGAGTGATTCCTTGTAATGAATTGGCATCCTGTCCATGTTTTATCTTCCTTGTGCCCAGTGTTTTTGGTAGTGCTTGACCCTTGACCCACCATAACCCTGATTTAATGATTTGTTTGTTTGTTTCATTAGGATTTTAACGTCATGTTTTACACTTTGCTTACATTCATGACAGGAACGGTAGTTAGTCATTACACAAGATTCATCAGTTCACAAGGTTACATCGAACACAGTCGTGGACAATTTAGCATATCCAATTCACCTCACTTGTATGTCTTTGGACTGTGGGAGGAAACCGGAGCTCCCGGAGGAAACCCACGCAGACACGGGGAGAACATGCAAACTCCACACAGAAAGGACCCAGACCGCCCCACCTGGGGATCGAACCCAGGACCTTCTTGCTGTGAGGCAACAGTGTGATTTAATGAATAAATAAAGTTTTGAATCTTGGATTCAGCTCCATTCTGGTCCAAACTCACTTGTGATGCCAGTAACTTGTTCCAAATTTACACTATATGGTCAGAAGTATTGGGAAACTCCTTCTATATTCTAAATCCATGTGTTTCATTCAGAACAGTTACTAACAGGTGTAATATAATATTACATGTAAATTATCTAAAGAAGATTATATGCTTGTAACTTTGCAGCAACAGCATGATTGTGCCCATGTGCACAAAGCAATATCTATAAATAAAAGCTTGGTTTAAAGAAACACCAGTGTACTGTACAGAACTCTGACCTCAGCTCGACTGAAGAGCTTTGGAATGAACTGGAATCAGTGCCCAGACATACAGATGCTCTTGTGAGAAGCCTTCTATTTAAGCCTTTTATAGCTGAAAGATCACACAGAGGTCACTCTAATTTAATCCCTTTTGTTATGAGATGTGATGTCCAACAAGCTCATGGTCAGGTGTCCAAATAGTTTTGGCAGTTTTGTGTATTTTGGAATGTGTTGCCAGCATGCAATTAAAAAGAGTGTAAATGACAAAAGACAAAAAATGTGATATTATGTAATGTACAGTGTGTATAACGATCATGTTATCAGAGTAAAGTTTTCTTTTCTGTTTTCATTTGCACAATTATCTCTTGTCCCAACTAAACAGCTTTGGAATGAACTGGAATCAGTGCCCAGACATGCAGATGCTCTTGTGAGAAGCCTTCTCAGAGGAGTGGATGCTAGATAGATACATAGATAGATAGATAGATAGATAGATAGATAGATAGATAGATAGATAGATAGATAGATAGATAGATAGACAGACAGACAGACAGACAGACAGACAGACAGACAGACAGACAGACAGACAGACAGACAGACAGAGACAATTGATCACTTTATTAATCCTAAAGGGAAAGTCAGTTATTACAGCAGCTTGAGGTACATACAAGTAACAAGTAATAAGATAAGCAAGTATTAATGCACAATACGAAGTAACTGAATAAATATTAGATTCCTTTATTGATCCCCAATGAGGAAAATTTGAGAAGAATAGAATAAATAAATGTAATATAATAAACTATTATGAAAGTGTTCTTTGCAGTACATATTAACAGTACAATGTTCAATACTATGTAGGTAAATAGATACAATAAAGATATGTAATAATAATAATAATAATAATAATAATAATAATAATAATAATAATAATAATAATAATAATAATAATAATAATGAAGGCATGCAGTTATAAAGAGTGTAAATTACAAAAGAATATGTGATATTATGTAACGTACAGTATGTATAAAGTCTTGTAAAAAGCCTTTTCAGAAGAGTGGGTGTTGTCCTAGCTGAAAGATCACATAGAGGTCACTCTGTTTTAATAGCTTTTGTTTATGAGATGTGATTTCCAACAAGTGGTCAATTTAAATAGATAGATAGATAGATAGATAGATAGATAGATAGATAGATAGATAGATAGATAGATAGATAGATAGATAGATAGATAGATAGACAGACAGACATATAGACAGATAGATAGATAGACAGACATATAGACAGACAGACAGACAGACAGACAGACAGACAGACAGATAGATAGACAGATGACAGACAGACAGACATACAGACAGATAGATAGACAGACAGACAGACAGATGATAGATAGACAGACAGACAGATAGATAGACAGACAGACATATAGATAGATAGATAGATAGATAGATAGATAGATAGATAGATAGATAGATAGATAGATAGATAGATAGATAGATAGACGGATGGACGACCGGACAGACAGACAGATTAGATAGATAGATAGACAGATAGATAGACAGATGATAGATAGATAGATAGATAGACAGACAGATAGATAGATAGACAGACAGACAGACATATAGACAGATAGATAGACAGACAGACAGACAGACATACAGATAGATAGACAGACAGATAGATAGACAGATAGATAGACAGATAGATAGACAGGCAGATAGATAGATAGATAGATAGATAGATAGATAGATAGACAGACAAACAGACAGATAGACAGATAGACAGACAGATTAAAGACAGACAGATAAAGGTTTCTTTTTTCTGTTTTCATTTGCAGAATCATCTCCTGTCCCAACTTTTCAGTATTTAAGTATTTAAAATTTTTATTTAGAGCGACTTACAGTAGTGAGGCAGTATATACTGTCTAAGCAACTGAGGGTTAGAGGCCTTGCTCAAGGGCCCAGCAGTAGCAACCTGGCAGTGGTGGGGCTTGAACCAGCTACCATTCGAATACTAGTTCAGTAGCGTAATCACTAGGCTACAAGCAAATTCCTTCGATCTGGAATCTAACTGGCACTATCCACT
The DNA here is from genome assembly GCF_030014385.1 of Trichomycterus rosablanca. Taxonomy (NCBI): domain Eukaryota; kingdom Metazoa; phylum Chordata; class Actinopteri; order Siluriformes; family Trichomycteridae; genus Trichomycterus; species Trichomycterus rosablanca. The sequence continues at coordinate 36,063,543 of NC_085999.1, read as the reverse complement.
ACAGTCCTTCGCTCTGCACTCAGCTCGTTATTAAGACGTTCTGAGCTTGTTTGGAGGGTTTTCTGAAACTGTTAGTATCTTTGCAGACTAACTGGAGATGAGTTGTGGTGGTGTGCTACCATTACAGCTGTTCTCGCTGTGGTGCAGCTGCCTCCACTCGTTTGTAGAATTGACGAAGTGTATCGATTCTCAGCGTCTCCGCCGCGCTCTCTGCCGCGCTCTCCGCCACTCGCCGCCGTTTTATTGTTGTTGCACAAAGCGTTTATGTTCATGAGCATGTCGGACGACAGTCTGGCGAACAAAAAAGCTTTCAGCGCGTTTTCTACTGCCGGCGTGTTCTGATAGGCCGATCTTCTGCCAGCACTTCTCTGCTTCTGCCCAGCTCACAGCAGTCACATACCTTCGCTCACTCCAGAATAACGATGTCAAACTGTGTCTCACCACAACCACGTTTCTGCACACGTTTTTTCTCTCTCTGTTTCTGTTTCTGTTCCTGATTTTTTTTTCTGTTCTTTTCTGTTTCTTTTTGAAAGCGATCTCTGACTGAATTCCCTCCATGGTGCAGCAGTCTAAGCTGTTCAATAAATTCCGACCTCAGAAAATCGACTAGCTTTCTGCAGCTGAAGATGCGGAGGATAGAATAACATCCTCAGACTCCGAGTTTGTCGGAGGTGAACTCTCAGAAAATCCTGCGGTGAGATGTTTGGCAGATTTATACATCATTTGTAGGGACAGTACAAAAAAAAATGGATACGGTAATGTATCGTAGCCCATGTATGAATATGATACTGAAATTAATGTACTGTCACTGGCCAGCATGCCGTATGCATCTTATCACCTACACTTTGACGAGTGCAGTGCAGCTCAGCGTTGTGTACGGAGAGACACACCCTGAGAGCACTCTTTTCTCATCTCTGTGCAGGTGCCATCAATCAGCCAGCAGAGGTCGTGGGAGAGAGAGACCCCATCCGGCTTAGTCCCGCCCATATCTGAACAACAGGCCAATCGTTGTTCATGTGGCCGATCGGCCTTAGCCGGCAGGCAGAGCTGAGATTCGATACGATGTATTCGAGATCCCAGCTCTGGTTCCAGCATGTGTTTTTACCGCTGCGCCACCTGTGTGGCCATGTACTGTCACTTTAAGAGCATAAGTTTGTTTGTTTATTAGGATTTTAACGTCATGTTTTACTCTTTGGTTACATTCATGACAGAAATGATAGTTACTCATTACACAAAATTGATCAGTTCACAAGGTTGTATCGAACACAGTCATGGACAATTTAGTATCTCACCTTCACCTCACTTGCACGTCTTTGGACTGTGGGAGGAAACCGGAGCTCCCGGAGGAAACCCATACAGACACGGGGAGAACATGCAAACCGCCCCACCTAGGGATCAAACCCAGGACCTTCTTGCTGTGAGGCGACAGTGCTATCCACCAAGCCACCGTGCCACCCTTAAGAGCATACGTAGAGAGGAAAATCTACACTATATGGTTAAAAGTATATGGACGGCGCTCAGGTGGCGCAGCGGTAAAACACACGCTAGAACACCAGAGCTGGGAGCTCGTACACATCATATTGCGTCTCAGCGGCCACATGAACGATTGGCCTGTTGTTCATATAGGGGTGGGATATTAAGGGACTCTCACTCATGACTGGCTGATTGATGGCGCTTGCACAGAGATGGGAAAAAGAGTGCTCTCAGGGCGTGTCTCTCCGTACACAGTGCTGATCTGCACTGCACTCGTCAAGTGTATGTGACAAAATGCATATGGCTGCTGCCTACGTGTCGGAGGGGGCGTGGGTTAGCTTCGTTCTCCTCAATCAGAGCCGGGGTCGGCATTACTGAAGAGGAACCATGATGCCAATGGGGCAGTTGGACGTGCTAAAGTAAACACGGTATTTAAATACTCCAGCAGCGCTGCTGTCTGATCCACTCATTCCAGCACAACACACACTAACACACCACCACCATGTCAGTGTCAGTGCAGTGCTGAGAATGATCCATCACCTAAATAATACCTGCTCTGTGGTGGTCCTGTGGGGGTTCTGACCATTAAAGAACAGGGTGAAAGCAGGCCAAAAAGGTATGTAGAGAATCAAATAGACTACAGTCAGTAATTGTTGAACTACATATTGCTTCTATATGGTAAGTGAAGTTGATAAAATGGACAGTAAATGTACAGTAGAAACAAGGAGGTGGTTTTAATGTTATGCCTGATCGTTAGATTTGAGAAGGCTTTACGAGACTTTGAAGTATGTCTGTGGGAATTTGTGCCCATTCAGTAAAAGGAGCGTTTGTAAGGCTGGGCACTGATGTTGGCACCAGTTGATGTTCCAGTTAATTCCAGAGCCGTTCAGTAGTGCTGAGGTCAGGGCTCTGTAATACAGTTAGCATCAGTTAATGTTGATAACACACCTGGCTGTGATTGGCTGGGTTGTGCTGCTGCACCGTGTTCAAGGACTCTGTGCTGATAGACTTGGCTCGTGAGCTCTGGGCTTTAGTTTCTACTTTGGCAGGACCAGGTACTTGCAAAGACCGAGGTCAGATCGACCCCGCGGCTACTGTAGAAAAGGTTTTCACCGCCTGGCTGCTGTTTCACTGGAATGAGAAAAAATGAGACTTCACAGTTCACTTTTTGTTGCTCCTGACTGTAAGTTCCTCCAGCTAACCAGATAAAGCTTATCGTTAGCCACAATGTATTCAAGTACCGTACAGGCTTATACTGTACCAGGTTTAAACAGGTTTTAACATTAAAACCACCTCCTTGTTTCTACACTCACTGTCTATTTTATCAGCTCCACTTATCATATAGAAGCACTTTGTAGTTCTACAATTACTGACTGTAGTCCATCTGTTTCTCTACATACCTTTTTAGCCTGCGTTCACCCTGTTCTTCAATGGTCAGGACCCCCACAGGACCACCACAGAGCAGGTATTATTTAGGTGGTGGATCATTCTCAGCACTGCAGTGACACTGACACGGTGGTGGTGTGTTAGTGTGTGTTGTGCTGGTATGAGTTTTTAAATACTGTGTCCACTCACTGTTCACTCTATTAGACACTCCTACCTAGTTGGTCCACCTTGTAGATGTAAAGTCAGAGACGATCGCTCATCTATTGCTGCTGTTTGAGTCGGTCATCTTCTTGACCTTCATCAGTGGTCACAGGACGCTGCCCACGTGGCGCTGTTAGCTGGATATTTTTGGTTGGTGGACTATTCTCAGTCCAGCAGTGACAGTGAGGTGTTTAAAAACTCCATCAGCGCTGCTGTGTCTGATCCACTCATACCAGCACAACACACACTAACACACCACCACCATGTCAGTGTCACTGCAGTGCTGAGAATGATCCACCACCTAAATAATACCTGCTCTGTGGTGGTCCTGTGGGGGTCGTGACCATTGAAGAACAGGGTGAAAGGGGGCTAAAAAGCATGCAGAGAAACGGATGGACTACAGTCAGTAATTGTAGAACTACAAAGTGCTTCTATATGGTAAGTGAAGTTGATAAAATGGACAGTAAATGTAGAAACAAGGAGGTGGATATATATATATATATATATAATGATGTTAGAAACACACTCTCAGCTCTTTGTAGTCAGAAAAGTTTAAAACCCTGCAGCAGTTTGATTTTCATCTTTCCTCCAAAACAAATGGCGCTCATCACCCGTTCTGACGTACTGAAGAAATGACTGATTCTAACGCGATAAGAGTCGTACTTGAATGGAAGGTTTTATTTTAAGTATGATTGAGATCGATATGGCAGGCGTCTGGTATTTACACCTACTTTAATAACGTGCTGAAATATAATACGTTTTTGTTTCTCGTCTGTCTTTGGCAGCTCTTTTCTCAGCGGCAGGTACAATTCAGCTGTCAACAAGACAAATTCCTACACATTACTGAGCGTACCAAACAAAACACAAGCTGTGTTCATGCTGCATATGAATCCAGTCTGTAAGATCTGTGTGCTTAGAGGATTTTCTCTTGGTTTACTGCTGCTTAGTCAAATCATGATCAACAACATCAGAATTATTTAACATCTGGAACAGGCACTTGTTAGCTACCCTGTTTCAAACTCTAAGTATTAATATGGATTAATATTAATTGTTTCATTAACTTTAAATTTCTCGAGAATAGCTGTTCACAGGATTTTGGAGTGACTGTGGGAATTTGTGCTCAATCCGTCAATGCTGAACAAGTAGGCTTTACTTGCAGTTGACATGCAGGTCCCCGAAGCTCTGTGTGGTCCACTAAAGTTCCTCCACCTCAGAGGTGGGGACTCGAGTCCAAGTCGCATGTAAGTCGCACACACAGCGACTTCAGACTCGACTCTGACTCGTTTCAAATGACTCTGACTCGACTCATGACTCTCAAAAAAATGACTCGTAAACAACAAGAGTCCCTAGCGTCAGCAGTTGGAAGTTCACTTCATTTGAACTTTTTCATTACCTTTGGATTGGAATCTCACTTAAAATGGTGGAATACCCTACGTAGTGCACTTCACAAGAACAACTGGGGTGAATGGAACGCTTCTACAGAATTGGCGCTAATGATTGTAAGAACCGCTTTCTGAACCAATCAGACCAATCAGAAATGCTGTTATTTGCATTTATTCAGTGTGCGTCACAGAGATGACATGTCAATAAAACGCTTGATTGGCTTTCTAACGAGTTCATATTTTACTTCACAACCGGGAAGAGTTTATAAGCACATTTACAAAATAACAGATTATATTCCTAATGGGACACACGCTTATAAATGTAATAGCATCTGGAAGAACTTAAGCTAAGGTAAGCAGTGGTTATGATCTTTTTTGCTGTGTTTTGGATTTTGGCCGCTGTGCAGTCATTTATCAAGTGCTTTTGTTTTGCAATGATAACAAAACGTATCAGTTGAAGCTTTTAACTGGTACCTTCTTGTTACGGAAATGACATTCATTTGCACAATGACGGGGAAAGTAAAGACACAAAGCAAAATGGCTAAATACAGTCGCTAATCTGTTGTTATTTTTTATCTGAACTTACAGATTATTTGTTTATTTCTACGCTACATTTCTAATATATGTTTTGTGTTTATTATATTGACTCGTGACTTGACTCGGACTCTAGCCTAAAGACTTGTGACTTGACTCGTACTCTTATTTTGTGACTTGTGAACGTCTCTGCTCCACATTAAACCAGACCTAAAGTAATTAAAGTAAAAAAAAAAATTGTCCTCTTACTTTTGGCCGTATGGTGCGTTTGTAAGATAGACATCCCTTCTGATTAGTGGATCTTTATTACTACATCGCTAACCAATGCATAAATTCTAGGCTACTGAAATGAAATCCTTATAGGCAAAGAATAGCTCGCTCGGGTGGCCATTGGTCCAACGATCTAGCACAACTTGAACTTGCGAGTTTGAATCTCAGCAGAGTCACTGACCTGGTCACAACTGGCTGTGTTTGAGGGAGGGAGGGTCGGACTGGGTCTCTTCCCACTGCCACTGCAATATTTGATCTTGGGAACTGGTCCGGGTGCCTGGACAAAGAATTGGCGGGGAGGGGGGGGGGGGGTACATGAAGCCTAGTGTGGCTCTCCATTTCCAACACTGGCAGGTGATAAGAAGCGGCAATATGTAGGAGCAACAACAGCTCAGCCATGTACGAACATACATTATGATGTTATTTAATATCCTTAAGAAATTCATGCTCATCTCAGGTGTCAGTAATTCTTCAGTAAGTAGTACAGTTCTACAGTTAACTGCCATTGCCCAAACTGTGAAGTCTGGTGGAGGAGGAACAATTATCTGGTGTTTCTTATGACTGGACCCCTTGGTGAGGAGAAATGTAAACAATTAAGAAGCAAACAACATAAATTTTTTAACAGAAGGTCCTGCCAAAATGTATACAACAGCATGGGGAAGGTCCTTTCCTGTTTCATTGCACTCTTTAATAAATATTAAGAAATGACTACATTGGTGTGGAAAAACTTTGCTGATTTGTGATTATCAGCTCAGCAGTCATATTAAGGTGTAAAAACACCCAAAAAGTTCTACACCAGCTTGCACTCGGTCCTGGTCCCACTGTGGTCTTTTTAAATTGATGGATGAGGCTGAAGGCGTCTGAACGATGAGTTCCAGCCACAGCCGTTGCTAACAGGTGTAAACAATCAATAATAGCAGATAAATTATATAACTGCGGCCCTGCGCACACAGCCAGATCCATAATAATATAATTTGACTAGTTCGGTGTGGAAGAACCTCGGTGGCCTTTAACTTTGTTTCACAGCTTTGGGATGAATTGGAACGTTGGAATGAATTGATTTCAGGTCAGGACTTCTCGTCCAGCTTCGGTGCCTGATTTCACTAAATGCATAGAGACACTTTCCAAAATGTTGTGAAAAGATTGTAAGGAGAATGGAGGCTGTTATGGGGGAGGAGCAACTCTATATCAATGCCCACGGGTTTGGAACAGGATGAGTAACAGACTCATAGTCAGGTGTCTATATACTTTTGGCTTTATATTGTACTTTTATACACATTTGAGCTCTCTGGCATGGACTTACAGATACATTTCTGCACTCTAAAAAATAAAACATTGGGTCAACAAAAAAAATTAAGGCAACGTTTTGCATTAGTCTTTTTGAGTTATGCCAATTGCTCGTAGAATTACGTTGACCCAACACAATATTTTAAATTACACAAACTTAATAACTGTCAACATGAACAGATATTTTTAAGTTTATGTTATTTAAAAATGCTTTTTACTTAATTATGAAAAGCTAATCCACCAAACCTATAAAATTGTGTTGGATTAACGTAATTCTACGAGCACTTCGCATAACTTTTTGAGTTATGCCAACTGCTCGTAGAATTACGTTGATCCAACATCCTGTAGCCTAATATCTCTAAACATTAATTTGAATGTTTGTTAGCATTGCACTGAATCTGCTGAATGTAAAACAATTTAAACAATGATACAAGAACATGGAAACATGATTTATTACCAAAAATCATTTATTACAGAACACATCTACTTTTAACAAATCCCATTGGTGGACAACAATAAAAACTATGAAAAAACAAATTCCACCTATCAGTCTGTAAAACACATTTATAAAACAAAAGTGTCCTGACCCCTACTCCTTGAACTCCTGCATTAATGCACTTATCAGCCATAACATTAAAACCACCTCCTTGTTTCTACACTCACTGTCCATTTTATCAGCTCCACTTACCATATAGAAGCACTTTGTAGTTCTACAATTACTGACTGTAGTCCATCTATTTCTCTGCATACTTTATTAGCCTCCTTTTATGCAGTTTTTCCAATGGTCAGGACCCCCACAGAGCAGGTATTATTTAGGTGGTGGATCATTCTCAGCACTGCAGTGACACTGACATGGTGGTGGTGTGTTAGTGTGTGTTTTGCTGGTATGAGTGGATCAGACACAGCAGCGCTGATGGAATTGTTAAATACGGTGTCCACTCACTGTCCACTCTATTAGACGCTCCTAGTTGGTCCACCTTGTAGATGTAAAGTCAGAGACGATCACTCATCTATTGCTGCTGAGTTGGTCATCTTCTAGACCTTCATCAGTGGTCACAGGACGCTGCACTGTTGGCTGGATATTTTTGGTTGGTTGACTATTATCAGTCCAGCAGTGACAGTGAGGTGTTTAAAAACTCCAGCAGCGCTGCTGTGTCTTATCCACTAAGCACAACACACACTAACACACCACCACCATGTCAGTGTCACTGCAGTGCTGAGAATGATCCACCACCTAAATAATAGCTGCTTTGTGATGGGCCTGACCATTGAAGAACATGGTGAAGGGGGCATGCAGAGAAACAGATGGATTACAGTCAGTAATTGTAGAACTACAATTTAACAAATTATTAACAAACAATTCCCCTTTAAGATTCAGTATAAAAGGAATTACATATGTCAAAACACGTTTTGTGTGGAGTAAACCATAAATATGTCTAACTTACTTAAGAGTAACTTAAGTGAATGCAAAATGGCACAAAGCTATGATACACCAAACCTTGCAATGGCAATTAACCAAAATACATGCCCCAAACAGTATACAGTATTTGAAAAATGATATGCATTAAACAAATGAGTAATGTTTATTGTTTAGTTTATTTTTTACCTAGAAAGCAAACACGTAATAATTAGCTAGCTAACCTTAGCATAGTTGTTGGCTACTTTTGCTACACAAACATCGCAAAATAGACTAGACAAAAAATAAGTTTTTAATAGCTCACCAGGGAAATTTTATGTCAATGCAAATATTTTAATCCATGAAAAAGTCAAGTTTTACTCAGTTTATAACACCAAATGGTGTGTCGGTCTATGCCAGGCTGAAGAAAAACTGGCTAGCTAGCTAGCTAATTTGCATAGCACTCAAACTCTCTCTTCCCCGCTCTCTCGCTCTTGTAGTTTGTGCCTGCCGACCTTCAACTGCAAAGCGGGCAAATTATTCAAATCACAAAAGTGAAATCTGTAGATATATGTCAAAAAATGTTTGTAACAGTTAGAATGCTCACCTTGCTTGTGAAAAACTCACTCCACAATGCGCGCCTTGAGAACACAGACCGTTTCTGTCCGTGTGGGCGGGGCGAATTCAAACTACTGAGAAAATTAAGTCATACAGTGTATGTATTTTAAGATGCTAGAAGCAAAATTTTGTTCTTTATTGTTTAACCAAATATTTTAAGTTCAGGTGATTCATTATAGTGTGTTGAAACAACACTTATAATTTGTGCGTTATCAGAACTCAATAAAATAACAACTGCAAGTAAAAAATTGTGTAATATAATGTAACTTGATTTTTTATCATACAGCAGTGCATATATTTAAGTATTGGCTAAAGGCCATCGGAATTACTTTTTAGAGTGTGGTATTTTCGGCATTTCTGTATGTGTTATTTATTTTAAAGCCAATTATTGTCTGTATAGGGAACCGGCCAGCTGTTAGCAGAGCTTGAGATGTCAGCACTGGAGAGCTAGTGTGTTTTATCGCTGCAGCACCCAAACACCTCAGCAATTTAATTTAATTGTGTGGTTTAAAAAATTGCTGGGTCCAAATGATCCATACAGCAGCACTGAGGATTCATTTCTTGGTGTAGAACAAATTTTTTCACACTTTTCTTCAAGCGACCCACATTTTGTGGCAATCTGGTCCTACTGTGGTTTACAAGATGTACTGTAAACCCTCCAAGTGGGGGCGTTAGTGTACAAGTTCATTTCGTGTTTATGTGCCTGTTAATATTTGTTCATCTAATTATTTTTCTCCGTGACCCCTTCTTTTGGCTCGACACCCAGCCAAGGGTCACAGGGTTTGTAGAACGTTGGGTTCAGATGCTTCCACAGACAAAGAAATTCCTGCTCCAAAACCACCTCCCTGAACGCAGCAGATGGGACGTGTTTCTTGCAGTTAAGCTTCTAAATCTATAACGATATAACACTTGCTTGACTGGACAGTGTGACACCTGTTATCCGGCAGCCTGTAGTTCATGATGGACCTGATTTTTAATGAATTACACCCGAACATCTGGACCAGTTTCCTCTCAGCAGCAGGAAAATGGAATTTGGAGGCCAATCCGCAGAACTGAATGATACACTATATTGGGTATATAGTGCACAGGGGGGCCATGTCGGAACAGAAAAGGGCCTTCCCTAAACTGTTGGAGGCATATAATTTCCTTTATATTATTGATATATTACAGCTGTTAGCAACTGTTGTTTGTAAACTTTTGTCTGTAAAGTGAGAGTATGGAACAGTTGTGACCTAGTGGTTAAGATACTGGACTACTAATGCAAAGGTTGCTGATTGAAGCCCCACTACTGCCAGGTTGCCACTGTTGGGCCCTTGAGCAAGGCCCTTAACCCTTAATTGTTTAGACAATATATACTGTCACAGTACTGTAAGTCGCTTTGGATATAAGCGTCTGCTAAATGCCAAACGGACGCTTCTCTCTTCGTATTCTTCTACCGATCGTAACGTCACCTCAGCCAGACACTAGGGGTCGCTGTTGCACCATTAAGTTTTTTTTTTTTTATCCAACCTTCAGTCTGTTGATTGATGAGCCGTAATGGCGGCCCCATGCAGACCCGATTAAATCACCACTCGAGCCCCCTCTACCATAATTTATTTCTAATCTTCATACGCTGTGTAAGGACCCTGATTGGCGGAAGAGACGCCTGTGCAGAATGCAGGGGCGAGAACAAGAGGGCTGTTCAAGTGTCGGAAGAGGCATGTACAGCGACGTGCTCTCCTCGGATGCAATCGGGTATCCCTCAGCAGTGGAAGACAAACTGAATGTGCTAAATCGGGAGAGAAAAAAATCACAAGAATTAATTAAAAAATATATTTTAGACACTTTAATATTTTAATAAGCACTCAGGAGCAGTGATGTTTTAAGGGAAATGCATTTTGTAGAATATATTAGTTTAAATATATTAAAGCCAAAGGTCAAATAATGTTTAAATCCCAGAGAAAAAAAAGCTCTTAAATAAAGCAGCGAGGGAGAAGCATGGTAAATTGAGTAATCGTCGAGACCCCGTCTAGTTTTCTATTTACTCTAGACGTGTGGTTTTTGGAGATCTCGACACCCTGAGTGCTCCAGACTTCCGCACCATCAAAACTGAAACCAATTACGGAGTTATTTTTTCATCTCGCCCTCCAGACTCCAATACGAGGGGAAAAAAAGGAGCCAATCAGGTGATGATTGATTGAAGCTGTCACCATACCGGCTCTGTATTGCGATACTTGCTTCTACGTTTGGAGGATGCAGCTATGCGTGATCGTTTGTCTTTTCTTTCCGAGGAGCTGTCCGCACCGATCAGATGAGAGGCGCTGACGGGGGACGGACGGAGACTCGCTCCGATCACTTTTATTTCCTCTGTCAACCGATCAGACTCAGTGCTAAAGTGTCCAAAGTCAGGAAGTGTTTTTTAGTAGAGATACTGTAGGTCAGTGTGTGTTGTGTGTTTCGGGAGTGTCCCCTCACGTCCAACGTTATTGTGCTGCTACTATATATATAACAGCTTCAACTCTTCTGGGAAGGCTTTCCACAAGGTTTAGGAGTGTGTTTATGGGAATTTTTGACCATTCCTCCAGAAGCACATTTGTGAGGTCAGACACTGATGTTGGATGAGAAGGCCTGGCTCGCAGTCTCCGCTCTAATTCATCCCAAAGGTGTTCTGTCGGGTTGAGGTCAGGACTCTGTGCAGGCCAGTCAAGTTCTTCCACACCAGACTCGCTCATCCATGTCTTTATGGACCTTGTGCTTTGTGCACTGGTGCGCAGTCATGTCGGAACAGGAAGAGCCATCCCCAAACTGTTCCCACAAAGTTGGGAGCATGAAATTGTCCAAAATCTCTTGGTGTGCTGAAGCATTAAGAGTTCCTCTCACTGGAACTAAGGGGCCGAGCCCAACTCCTGAAAAACGACCCCACACCATAATCCCCCCTCCACCAAACTTTACACTCGGCACAATACAGTCAGACAGGTACCGTTCTCCTGGCAACCGCCAAACCCAGACTCGTCCTTCAGATTGCCAGATGGAGAAGCGTGATCCGTCACTCTGGAGAACACGTCTCCACTGCTCTAGAGTCCAGTGGCGGTGTGCTTTACACCCCTGCATCCGACGCTTTGCATTGCACTTGGTGATGTAAGGCTTGGATGTAGCTGCTCGGCCAATGAAACCCATTCCATGAAGCTCTCTACACACTGTTCTTGAGCTAATCTAAAGGCCACATGAAGTTTGGAGGTCTGTAGTGATTGCCTGGCAGAAATTTGGCGACCTCTGCGCATTATGTTCCTCAGCATCCGCTGACCCTGCTCTGTCATTTTATGTGGACTACCACTTCGTGGCTGAGTTGCTGTCGCTCCCAATCGCTTCCACTTTGTTATAATACCACTAATACAGTTGACTGTGGAATATTTAGTAGCGAGGAAATTTCACAACTGGACTTGTTGCACAGGTGGCATCCTATCACGGTACCACGCTGAGAGCGACCCGTTCTTTCACTAATGTTTATAAAAGCAGTCTGCATGCCTAGGCTCTTGGTTTTATACACCTGTGGCCATGGAAGTGATTGGAACACCTGAATTCAATGATTTGAATGGGTGAGTGAATACTTTTGGCAATATAGTGTAGTTAATGATGTGGGTCTATACGTGTTGCATCTAGAAATTTAGATTTAATAATTTTATCATAATTTTATTACATTTTTTATTGGTAAACATGTTCTTGCAATAAAAATGTGCATAACTGTTCAAATGTTGCTTAGTTATTTTTGCAGTCGATTAATCGCGATTAATTTGGTTCTTTAATCGCAATTAATCTTGATTAAAAATTTCATCGTGTCACAGCCCTAGTTTTAACTTCTCTGCACTCTCTGGGACCTCTGGCTGTCACCTTGCACTTTCATCTATATGCTTTCATTCATACGAGAGATTCACTTGTGACGGACGCTTCTCTTTTCGTATTCTTCTGCTGCTCGCACTGTCACCTCAACCAGACACTAGGGGTCGCTGTTGCCGCATTAAGTATTCGATTTAGATTTTATATACGACCTTCAGTCCGTTGATTGATAAGCCGTGGCGGCGGCCCCGTGGAGACCCGCTTGCATCACCACCCGAGCCCCCTCCATCATAATTTATTCCTAATTGTCTTCTTCCAGCTTCTGAGGAGCTTTGAAGGTACGACGGTGGTAGAGAAGAGCTTTCTCAAGAGCTGGAAGCAACCAACAGTTTACATTAATTATTCACCAGCAGCTCACTCTGTTTCCCACAATTCCCTCTGTCCTGAAAGATAATAGCGAGGTGGAGATTGTATCTGACAGCGTTCTGCACGGGAAGAAAAAACCTTCTACAATCTTCAATACCCATCTTAAACACTCGATTGCTTTCTAATCAGGCTAATGTTGCTCTTGTGGGCCACAATGTGATGTACAGGAATTGAGTAAGCTACAGAGCCAAAAGTATTTGGACGTGCTATTTACTTTTAGGGTTTTATCCAGTTCTTCTTGCAATTAGGAACTTCATACACACTGACTGGCACTAAAATGGGTCATGATGAAGAATTGGGATCATTAAAGTGGCACCGTGACAGTCAGTTTGTTAGATTTCTGCCCTGTTGGAACTGCCCCAGATGATCAGTGATTGTCAGACAGCTTGGTGCCTAAACTATTCAGTCATTCAGTTCCACTAAGCAGTTCATATGAGGGCACAACACACTTACTGGAAACACTGGGCACAGGGCAGGGTCACTGTTTTATCCGGGACAGGACGCCAATCCGTCAAGGGACCTCGATCAAAGCAGTACTGGTCCAGCATAATTCCCCGCTGTGCCACCCGAGCACCCGAGCAGAAAGAAATTTTTATAAACCCTTATAGTCTTTAAATTTAATTAAGAAAATAGCTTTAATGCTCCGGGAGATCTATAAAATCGGTTATTAACCCTTTTAGCATTAAAGAGCAATTAAGAGAATTTTAGCATGGCTTAATTATGTATAATGGGCCTTATTGCTTTAGGAAGTCAGTAACATTTAATAAATCACTTAAGGCATTAAGGTCAATAACAGAAGGTCTGCCTTAGCTAAATAAAGTTCTTAAGTGGGCTATACTGCTTCAGGAAATCAGTTTTATTTACAGTATAGCTAAATAAAATGAGGCCTGATTGAATTTTTATATACGCTGTAGTTCTTCAGATCAGCAAGATAAATAATAAATAACTTTAAAAAACAAGCTGTTGTGTTTATAGACGCTGTGTCGCTTTTGTACCTGTTGTGTTTATGATGAAGCCAGCATGGACACTAGTGCTACGATTAGCACTTACACCGATCAGCCATAACATTAAAACTCACTGTCCATTTTATCAGTTCCACTTACCATATAGAAGCACTTTGTAGTTCTACAATTACTGACTGTAGTCCATCTGTTTCTCTCCATGCTTTGTTAGCCTCCTGTCATGCTGTTCTTCAATGGTCAGGACCCCCACAGGACCACCACAGAGCAGGTATTATTTAGATGGTGGGTCATTCTCAGCACTGCAGTGACACTGAAATGGTGGTGGTGTGTTAGTGTGTGTTGTGCTGGTATGAGTGGATCAGACACAGCAGCGCTGCTGGAGTTTTTAAACACCTCACTGTCACTGCTGGACTGAGAATAGTCCACCAACCAAAAATATCCAGCCAATAGCGCCCTGTGGGCAGCGTCCTGTGACCACTGATAAAGGTCTAGAAGATGATCGACTCAAACAGCAGCAATAGATGAGCGATCGTCTCTGACTTTACATCTACAAGGTGGACCAACTAGGTAGGAGTGTCTAATAGAGTGGACAGTGAATGGACACGGTGTTTAAAAACTCCAGCAGAGCTGCTGTGTCTGATCCACTCATACCAGCACAACACACACTAACACACCACCACCATGTCAGTGTCACTGCAGTGCTGAGAATGATCCACCACCTAAATAATACCTGCTCTGTGGTGGTCCTGTGGAGGTCCTGACCACTGAAGAACAGGGTGAAAGCAGGTTAAAAATTATGTAGAGAAACAGATGAACTACAGTTAGTAATTGTAGAACTACAATGTGCTTCTATATGGTAAGTAGAGCTGATAAAATGGACAGTAAGTGTAGAAACAAGGAGGTGGTTTTAATGCCTGATCGGTGTGAATCCGTTTGCAGCTCTGAATGACGTGACTGTTTACACTGAATATGAGTTTCCTCGTCAGTCTGTGTGACGTCCTGAAATCTAATTCCGCTCGTATTCCGTCTGGATTTTAGCGACTCCTGAAGATCCATCAGGCTGAAGTTTGATCTGCCAGAAGATCAGATTGGCGCTGGCTGTCCGTACACATAAAAAGAACGAAGGTTTCTGACCTTTAAAACTATCGACTTTGTTCATCAGGTCTTCTCCCTTTTATTCTTTGTTTATCTCTTTGGTCTCTTTTGGATCTGCTGACTCTGATGCCGATGATGAATCCGTCTCGTCGCTCCTCTGAAGCTCGTCTCGGCATCCTCAAACTCTTATTTCGCTCCCTAATGGAATCAAGCCTCTTATCTGCCTTTATGACCACTTGATTAAGTAATGCTTGGCTATTGGACGCTCCGGCTCACAGGGTTACATCAAGGTGAGATGTAATCGACTGGCTGTAATTACACGCCGGAGCTTTAAGATGAACCTATAGATGGTAAAAAAGCAGAAGGAAATAAAAGCTCCGGCTGTAATACAGTCGTCATAATTCACGCACTCTTCACATTTCTCATGGTAATTGTGCTGTCGCTGAATCGCTGATGGTTATCCGTCGTTTGGTGTTTTTTTATAGCTGTCTTTTAAAGATTGCTCAGACGGGCGTTCGGTTTCACGGTGTTTCTGAGATGTTCTCCGCGGTGAGAGTAAATTACTACAGCCGCGTGTTTACTGCACTTCTCGCTGCGTGTGGAACTCTGAAGGCTTTTTCAATCTTGTTTATAAGACACTTAATTCAGTTTAGAAGCCCTGTGAGATATTTAAAGACACTTTATTCGATCAGATTAGCTGTAATTTAATTTCTTCTCTCTGGTTGAAGGTTGAGCATGTGAAGATTGTGAGATATTTCAGTTTATTATTATTTTAAATGAATTAATGCTCGGACTCACATACACAACACAAGTTTGGAAATTCCATTCTAAAACTGTGGGTGTTAAGAGGGCTCCCCATCTCATTTGTGTCTATAACAGCCCCTATTCTTCTGGGGAGACTTTCAACAAGCTTTTGGAGTGTGTGTTTTGGATTTTGGCCCATTTAGTGAAAAATGCATTCTGAACCACAATAGCAGTTGAGGTTAGAATATTGATTAGAAGTTTGTGTGTTCAAACCCCACCACTGCCAAATGGCCACTATTGGGCCCTTGAGAATGGCTCATAACACTCAGTCACTTGCATTATAGTGACAGCTGTAAGTCACTCTGAGTAAAAGTGTTTATTAAATGCTCTAACTGTAAATGTTCCAACTGTAAGCAAACGCGTGAATGTTGTGAATAAGGTGATAGTGAGTGCTGGCAGACGTCAACAGAGGTGATAAGTGATAAATGGTGGGGATGGTGATCAGTGGGGATTGTAACTGATGGTTATAGGAGGGAAGGAAGGAAAAGACAGGAATGAAGAAAGGAGGGACAACAGAAAGGAAGGAAGGAAAAGAAGGAAGGAAAAGAAGGAAGGAAAGAAGGAAGGAAGGAAGGAAGGAAGGAAGGAAGAAAGGAAAGAAGGATGGAAGGAAGAAAGGAGTGACAAAAAGAAGGAAGGATAAGAAAGAAGGAACTGAAAGGAAGAGGAAGGGGGAAGTAAGGAAGGAAGGAAGGAAGGAAGGAAAAGACAGGAAGTAGGAAAGGAAGGACAACAGAAAGGAAGAAAGGAAAAGAAGGAAGGAAGTAGGGAGGGAAGAAAGGATAAGAAAGAAGGAACTGGAAAAAAGAGGAAGGAAGGAAGGGTGGAAGGAAGAAAGGAAAGAAGAAGGAAGGAAAGAAGTTTGGATGGAAGTAAGGAAGGATGGAAGGGAGGGAGGAAGGAAAGAGAAAAGGAAAAAAGAAGGAAGGAAGAAAGGAAGGAAGGAAGGAAGGAAGGACAACAGAAAGGAAGGGAGGGAGAGAGGAAGGAAGGGAGAAAGAAAAAGACAGGAAGGAAGGGAGGGAGGGAGGAAGGGAAGATGGAAAGACAACAGAAAGGAAGGGGGAAGGAAAAAAGGAAGGAAGGAAAATAAAGAAAAAAGGAAACACAACATAAAGAATGGAAGGAAGGAAGTTTTGGATGGATGGATAGATGGAAGGAAAGAATGAAGGAAGAAAGGAAGGAAGTTTGGATGGATGGATGGATGGATGGATAGATGGATGGATGGATGGATGGATGGATAGATGGATGGATGGATGGATGGATGCATGGAAGAAAACAAAAATCAGTGAGGTCTTTTACAATTTAACGTAAACTTTTGGCTTCAGCTGTACGTAGAGTCAGAAATGCATGAGGTCAGAAATAGACGAGGCGCCACAAATTTCATCTTCAAACTCGCCTGTCAGCTAAAATCATTCCAACAAAAACTGCTGCTTCATCCGATTGTGGCCTGGCGTCACGTTAGAGAATTAGCATTGACTCTGACGAGCGAGGCTAATCTAGTTCTCCCAAACCAAATCCAATCAGCCATCTGGTGAGTCCAGGTTCACCCAGTCCCCCCCCCTTCCCTCCGCTCACCACAGACGCTGGCTCAGAATCATCTATTTTTCATCTTTAGCATGAATAATACTCCACGCCGCCGCTTTACTGCAAATCAAATTCAAAAAAGCTTGGACAGTCGAAAATGTGCAAATCAAATCAGACAGAACAGATTCACAAATAATGTGACCTGTGTTCAACGACCTCTGTGTGATCTTCAGCTATAACAGCAGACGCTTCTTTACATAAGGCTTTGAAGTCTTCTCATAAGTCCCCTCATAGGGCTTCTTTTAAGGCTTTGAAGTATGTCTGTGGGAATTTGTGCCCATTCAATCCATAAAGCATTTGAAGGCCTGGTTTACTATCAAAATTCCAATTCATCCCAAAGATGTTTGTTGGTGGACTGATGATTGTGGGGTGTGTGGATCGGGACATGTCCACAGTGGACTGATGATGATAAGGTGTGTGGATCGGGACATGTCCACAGTGGACTGATGATGTTCGACGACCTCTGTGTGATCTTCAGCTATAGCAGCCTTCACATAAGGAGTGTGTGGTTTAGGACATGCCCACAGTGTAGCATTTATGGTGAGTTGTGTGGATTGGGACATGTCCACATTGGACAATGATAGTGAGGTGTGAAGTTAGGGGACATGTCCCCAGTGAACAGATGATTGTGGGGTGTATGGTTTGGGACGTGTCCACAGTGGACTAATGACAATAAGGTCTGTTGTTTGGGACATGTCCACAGTGGACTGATGATTGTAGGATGTGCAGTTTGGGACATGTCCACAGTGGACTGAAGACAATAAGGTCTATTGTTTGGGACATGTCCACACTGTAGCATTTATGGTGAGTTGTGCAGTTTGGTCCAAAGTAGACTGATGATTGTGGAGTGTGTGGTTTGTGGACATGTCCACAGTGAACTGATGATTGTAGGATGTGCAGTTTGGGACATGTCCACAGTGGACAGATGACAATAAGGTGTGTTGTTTGGGACATGTGAACAGTGGACTAATGACAATAATTGTCCACAGTAGAACATTCATGGTGAGTTGTGCAGTTTGGGACACATCCACAGTGGACAATGATAGACAAAAGACTGATGATAATAAGGTGGGTGGTTTGGACTGATGATTGCGGGTTTTGGAGGATGAGGGTCACATGCTGCCCCCCCTGAGTGACGGCTGGATTTGGGTGTTTGCAGAGTTGGAGGTTTCATTAGTAGCAGTTCTTCTGACTCAGGGGCTTCAAACTTCTGCTTTAGTTCTGAAGGACACGCTGCACAAATTTACTGGACTGTAATTGATTTGCAGCTGAAGCTCAGCGTTCCTGAAGCTTCTGGAACATTGTGTTGTTTTCCACCTGAACTCTGGACGTATCTGTATGAAGAATAAACTAAATCTCACGGTCTCCACTGTTACCCTCACTTTACGACTTCAACTTTTCTACATCAGAATCTGTTTACAGACGACAATCAGTAAATAATAATTAGTTTCTTCTTGTCCGTCTGTCTTTCTTGTTCTCATCAGCTCTGCATCTCTAAGTTTGTTTGGTGCATGGAATAAAACTAAAATAACTGAACAGATTATTCTAGAAACGCTGTGAACAGATGTGTGTGGTAAAAATGCTCTATATTACCAAACGTATGGTTACTATGAGAGTCTTTTTTTCTGGGGAATTTGTGGGAATTTGTGAGGTCAGGCTCTGATGCTAGACCAGAAGACATGGCTGGAAATCGATGTTTCAATTCATTCATTTATACACCAATTTGCTATTTGGGACACGTACACAAAGGACTGATAATAATAAGGTGTGTGGTTTGGGACATGTCCACAAACTAACGGTGATAAGGTGTGTGAATTGGGATGTGTCCACAGTGTGTCGATGGTTAGTTGTGCAATTCGAGACAGATGATGAACAGGTATGTGGTCTGGGACATGTTTACAGTGTGTCAGAGAAGGTGAGTTGTGCAGTTTGGGACAGGTCCACAGTGGACTGATAAGGTGTGTGATTTGGGACATGTCATCATTGACAGACTGATGATAATACAGTGTGTAGTTTGGGACATGTTCACAGACTGACGATGATATGGTGTGTGGTTTGGGACGTGTCCACAGACTAACAGTGATAAGCTGTGAGGTTTGGGACATGTCCACAGTGTGTCAGTGATGGTGAGTTGTTCCAATTTGGCACATGTCCACAGTGGACTGATGATGATGATAAGGTGTGTGGTTTGAAACATGTCTACAGACCAATGATGATAAGATGTGTGGTTTGGGACTTGTCCACATTGTATCAATGATGATGAGTTGTGCAGTTTGGGACTGGTTCACAGTTAACTAACGGTGATAAGGTGTAAGGTTCAGGACATGTCCCCAGACTGATGATGATGATAAAGTATCTGGTTTGGGACATGTCCACAGTGGACCTAAGATAATAAGGTGTGTGGTTTGTGACATGTCCACAGAGGACTGATGACGATAAGGTGTGCAGTTTGGGACATGTCCACAGTGTGTCAGTGATGGTGAGTGTGCAATTTGGGACAGGTCCACAGTGGACTGATGATGGTAAGGTGTGTGGTTTGGAACAAGTCCACAGTGAACTTATAATAATAAGGTGTGCGGTTTGGGACATGTCTACAGGGTGTCAGTGATGGTGAGTTTTGCGGTTTGGGACAGGTCCACAGTGGACTGATGATAAGGTGTGTGGTTTGGGACAGGTCCACAGTGGACTGATGATAAGGTGTGTGGTTTGGGACATGTCCACAGACTGATGATGATAAGGTGTGTGGTTTGGGACATGTCCACAGTGGACTGATGATAAGTTGTGTGGTTTGGGACGTATCCACAGTGTGGTGAATGCTCAGATGCCCTCAGTTCTGAGTTCTGAGCTGTTTGTGTGATGAAGATGATGTTTTATATCAGCAGAAGCTCTCTGGGTTGCTGTAATGCGCTTCACTCTGCTCCAGCCGCGGCGTCGATCATGAAGAGCCTCGAACCGCGAGCCGAGAAGCTTCTGAATTCAGGAGAAACGCCACCGATGATTTACACGTTTAATAATTCCTTCAGCTTCATCCATCACTGTCTCGTTCCATCGCTGACATTTAATGCTAACGCTAACGTGCTTCCAGTGTCGCTCATTTATTCGGAGACGAGGGGGAGCAGATGGTTTCGGAGGGAACGTCTCTCATTTAGCCGGATTGTTGAACGTTTTTACCAAATGTTCAGCAGATGTGAGCGAGCAGAAGCAAGCAGGCGTTTCAGCTCCGTCTCCTTTCATCTCACAGACCCGTCCGACCAGGGTTCTGGTGTCGGCCTGCAAAATGACAAATCATGACTTTATACCATCTGAAGAAATTCAGGCAGAAATCACAGTACAGTAGAGTCTTGAGTTACGAACGGTTTACCATACGAACATTTTGGGATACGAACGATCTTTTTCAACCTAACGTACGAACAAATTTCGGATTACGAACCGAACAAGTTGACTCAGAGCATCTCTCTCTATATATACAGTGAGCGAACATTTGGACAGCGGACGGTGTTTTTCCGGTGTTTTCTTTGTATTTTGTAAAATTTAATATTCAAAATCAAGTTCGCGAACCAGTACGGAGCCGGATCCGCATCGGTGGAAAAGGGGTACCAGTGGTTCAGTACAGTCCTAGATCTCTAGGCTTTATAACTTGAAATTTTCCTTGATTTCCTCCACATAGCCTTCAGGCTTGATTTCTATAATCAGGTTCAAAATAAGAAGCATTTATATTCAAATAGAATTCCAGCAATTTCAGCCGCAGCAGTTTGTTTATTCGGTGTGGATTTCCATCAGCCCACGTTACGTCCCACATGTTTTTTAGTTTTTTGTATAAAAAGGTAAACCAGCAGAGTGCCAACAAACAGCGGAGATATTTATTACACGCCCACATCGCTGCAGTGCTGTACCCGTCTCTGGTTCCTAAAATACTCACTCACATTCTCTTACAGATTTCTGGGTCCGTATGAGATTCACCTCAGTGTTCCACACACACACACACACACACACACACGCACACACACACACACACGCTGTCAGCTGGAAAAAAGTGAAAGTTTTTTTTTTTATTCTCAGAAGTGGCCAATTAAAAACTGGGGAATGACAAGACGTGTGATGGGGACAGTGTTTCTGGGTTCCCTTACCTAAACATAGCCTCGTTCCTGCAAGCTGTTCACCGTCACATATTCTCTTCCATGTTTTCCTTTTATATCTCTCACTGCTTCACCGGTCCTGAGGAGACTTCACCACCTCGTACTTTTCACTTTAGTTCGGTTGGTCTTGTACCTTTGGCTGGATTCTGTACAACCCTCATTCCAAAAACAATTGGGACAGAGGGGAAAATGTAAATAAAACAAGTTATTATTTACAGATTACAATTATTTGTTCATGTTTTTGACTTATTTTATCAGCTCCACTTACCATATAGAAGCACTTTGTAGTTCTACAATTACTGACTGTAGTCCATCTGTTTCTCTACATACTTTTTAGCCTGCTTTTACCCTGTTCTTTAATGCTCAATGTCTAGCTATCACAATTTGGCCCTTTAAATCCTCACGCTTGTCCATTTTTCCTGCTTCTAACATCAAATTTGAGGATAAAATGTTCACCTGCTGTCTAATATATCCCCCCCACTAACAGGTGCCGTGATGAAGAGATAATCAGTGTTATTCACTTCACCTGTCAGTGGTCATAATGTTACGCTTGTCATGTCACTGGCACTAATGCACCCTCATTTAGTGGTGGACACTGGATTGTAATCTTTGTGTTGGTAACATTAGGGTGGTTCATTTTCCTTTTTGCTACACAACCTACTATATTTCTAATGAAACACTGTCCTCAACATGCCCATATACGGTCTCTACAATGTCTGGACTGTCCTGGAGAATCTCCTCCCAGACCTGGATCAGGGCATCAGCGCTCTTGGACCGTCAGTGGCGCTATTTGGCCTGATGTACCGATACATAACGTCCCAGAGGTTCTCAGTTGGATTCGGGTCTGAGGAACATGAGAGCCAATGGCCTTCATCATCCAGGAACTGCCCACACACTCATTGTCCTGCACCAGGAGGGACATCACTGATTTATTACACCTGGTAGCAACTGCCTGAAACACACAAATCAGAAATCAAAAGAATACTTTTGTCTACATAGTGTAACACAGTGTATTGGCACTTTGTCCAGGATGTATTTCTGCCACCACGATCCTGACCAGGATGAAGGATCTTAAAAAAAGGATCTGTGTCGCTGTTCTGCACCCACACTACCAGCTATGCCACCCAGTTAAATATTCCAGTTGGTGGATGCCTGACTAACTTTATGCCATCATTACATCCAAAATCACTGGCTTTAAATATGGACCTAACCCCTCTCCCCTTCTCCCTTATTTGCACTGTCTGGAGGGCTTGTCGCAGGATTTAGGAATGTAACTGTGGAAACTTGTGCACAGGTGTTAGATGAGCTCACAATATACCTGATAAAATCAGCCAAAACATTAAAACCACCTCCTTGTTTCTACACTGTCCATTTTATCAGCTCCACTTACCATACAGAAGCACTTTGTAGTTCTACAATTACTGACTGTAGTCCATCTGTTTCTCTGCATGCTTTGTTAGCCCCCTTTCACCCTGTTCTTCAATGGTCAGGACCCCCACAGGACCACCACAGAGCAGGTATTATTTGGGTGGTGGATCATTCTCAGCACTGCTGTGACACTGACCTGGTGTTGGTGTGTTAGTGTGTGTTGTGCTGGTATGAGCGGATCTGACACAGCAGCACTGACGGAGTTTTTAAACACCTCACTGTCACTGCTGGGTGAAAGCAGGCCAAAAAAGTATGTAGAGAAACAGATGGACTACAGTCAGTAATTGTAGAACTACAAAGTGCTTCTATATGGTAAGTGGAGCTGATAAAATGGACAGTAAGTGTAGAAACAAGGAGGTGGTTTAAATGTTTTGGCTGATCGTGTATATTCCAATTCAAGGCAAAATTTTATAGGATTGAGTGTTTAATAGGTTCTACACAGGCCACTGGAGTTCCTCCTCAGGGGTTTTTGGGCTTTGCTTTGTGCACGTTAATGTGGCTGAAACACCTGAACTCGATACTGTCCACATACTTTTGACCACAGAGAGTAAATTCACTGCTTGATGAAGGACTGTGCGGTGTTGCTTGAGCGGTAGCAGTAGTGTACCTGGTGTTTAATCGATGCATTAATACAAACCGTTCTGTGTCCGTTCGATCCAGTCTGAATGAATCCATCTATCAGAATTCAGCAGCTCCGTCTCACACGAATGAGTTTCTGTGATAAAAGCTACGATCCATTTTCCCCTCCGGCCGTGATGAGGGTGGGATGGGGGGGTTTTGGGGGGGGGGGGGACTGATCCTGAAAGCAAATCAGCCTGAACGTTCGACTCATCTCGTCACTGAAGCTTCAGCCATCGGCGTCATTAAATCGTCCAGTTTCAGAAGATGAACAGAACAGGATTTGTTATGAACTTTAAGAAACTTGGAGTTCTGCAGAACGTCGTGTGTCCACAATGATACGGTATCTAAACTCACGGGACATTACTGTAGCTACAACTAGATTAAACATACATCTACTGACCATTTTAGAAGCTGTACTTAATACAGAAATACACTTTGTGGGTATACAATTACTAACTGTAGCCTTTCTGTGTCACTTTGTTCTACAACTGTTAAAGCTGGTTCTGTTGGTGAAGCTGGTTTTAAAGGTGAAGCTTGTTTTTATTTTTAAAGCTGTTTTAAGGTGAAGCTTGTTTTGTTTTAGAAGCTGGTTTTAAAGGTAAAACTGGTTTTAAAGGTGAAGCTGGTTTTAAAGGTGAAGCTGGCTTTGTTTGAGAAGCTGTTGTTTGTGAAGCTGGTTTTGTTTTTTTGTGAAGCTGGTTTTGTTTGAGAAGCCAGTCTTAAAGGTGAAGCTGGTCTTAAAGGTGAAGCTGGTTTTGTTGGTGAAGCTGGTTTTGTTTGTGAAGCTGGTTTTGAAGGTGAAGCTGGTTTTGAAGGTAAACCCACATGAGGCAGGTTTATTTGGGGTTGCATATGAAGAGTCACACACTGATCCCCATTATCCCCCGTCTTATTGCACGTGTCCTCGATTAACCAGCAGAGGTCGTAATTGCAGCAGTCGAGGAATCCCCTCCGACAATCCCACCCTACAGAAAAGCCAATCACTGTACATGTATTAACCAATAACAGAGCTGAGATTTCAGTTAGCATGTTTAGGTTGATTAGCTGGTATGCAGTAATTTTCATGTTTCCTGTAAATAACAGCAGCTCATTAATGTTCTTTTGAGTCTGAGATGAGCATTTCTGGCTTGTTTGAGTTCTTTTTTTGTAAATTAGACAATTTACTGTTTTTATAAATGATTGCGGTCGTCACATGATGTATGGAGCTGTGATGCGTCTGCAGGTCCTGGACTGTGTCGCAGCACAAATGAAGCCACTCGTGATCTTCCAGCTTTTGTTCGTCTCTATTGTCTGTATAAATTGCTCTGTGTCTCCGGGACAAAAAGACGCCGCTGGTAGTTGTTGAGTCAGTCCTGACTGAAGCCTGAATGGGATCGGACTGTGGTGCAAATGGATAATCTTTTAATTATGATTTCTTTATTGTTGTACATAAAAGAACGTGTTTTTGTAATGAAATTGCTTTTCATGAAGCAGATTTCTAATGTTGTATCTCGGGTGCAGAGCGTCGATCTTTTCTTCTTAACCCAGAAAAAAACAGACTGGTAGAACGTCTGAGACAATGAGAGAGAACAGCTGCTGAGATTTCTTTAAGGTCCTTCCTCAATCTGTTTACGCTCAATAATGTTGAATTAAATAATTTAAAGGTGATCAGCCATAACATTAAAACCACCTCCTTGTTTCTACACTCACTGTCCATTGTGAAGCTTATTTTTAGCCCCCTTTCACCCTGTTCTTCAATGGTCAGGACCCCCACAGGACCACCACAGAGCAGGTATTATTTAGGTGGTGGATCATTCTCAGCACTGCAGTGACACTGACATGGTGGTGGTGTGTTAGTGTGTGTTGTGGTGGTATGAGTGGATCAGACACAGCAGTGCTGCTGGAGTTTTCTAATATCGTGTCCACTCACTGTCCACTCTGTTAGACACTCCTACCTAGTTGGTTCACCTTGTAGACGTAAAGTCAGAGACGATCGCTCATCTATTGCTGCTGTTTGAGTCGATCATCTTCTAGACCTTCATCAGTGGTCACAGGACGCTGCCCACAGGGCGCTGTTGGCTGGATATATTTGGTTGGTGGACTATTTTCAGTCCAGCAGTGACAGTGAGGTGTTTAAAATCAGAGATTGGGCGTGGTAAATGCACTGAATTATGGGAGGATAAGAAGGGATTGTGGACTATGCACACACTGGATGGAGTGTGTCAGGTGATTATAAACCCATCTTTACTGAATGAATGTGTGTGACCTTTTCCGTTTGTCTCTGAGCCGGCGTTCACACACACACACACACACACACACACACACACACATGCCTAATTGTTCTCCACATCGTGTTCTTTATCAGCTTTCATCAGAATAACTGAAAGGAGAAAATCTGATTCTAATTTTCTCCCAGCAAATCAATTTTGCACAGCGAGCGCGCTCATGTGTGTCCACGCGGAAACCGGCGTGTTCGGGCGGCTCAAGCTGCTGTGGCTGTTTCGGATTCAGTCTGTCTGAACTCGTTAGCCCTGTCGTTAATCATGCTAATCTGGATGTTTCAGAAAAAGACGTGTTTATATGATAAACTACTTAAAAATAAATCCACTGATTCTGATTCTGTTTTTAAATTTAAGTCTCATTGTGTTTGTTTGTTTATTAGGATTTTAACGTCATGTTTTACACTTTGGTTACATTCATGACAGGAACGGTGGTTACAGGTTACCCAGTCATGGACAATTTAGTATCTCCAATTCGCCCCATGGGGGGCACGGTGGCTCGGTGGGTAGCACTGTTGCCTCACAGCAAGAAGGTCCTGGGTTCGATCCCAAGGCGGGGAGGTCCGGGTCCTTTCTGTGTGGAGTTTGCATGTTCTCCCCGTGTCTGCGTGGGTTTCCTTCAGGAGCTTCGGTTTACCTCCCACAGTCCAAAGACATGCAGTCAGGTTAATTGGGGACACTGAATTGCCCAATAGGTGAATGGGTGTGTGTGTGTGTGTGTGTCTGCCCTGCGATGGACTGGCGCCCCGTCCAGGGTGTTACTGTGTGCCTTGTACCCATTGAAATGCTGGGATAGGCTCCAGCACCCCCCTGCGACCCTAATTGGATAAGCGGTTAAGAAAGTGAGTGAGTGAGCGATTCACCTCACTTGCACGTCTTGCAACATGCAAACTCCACACAGACAGGACCTGGACCGCCCCACCTGGGGATCGAACCCAGGACCTTCTTGCTGTGAGGCGACAGTGCTACCCACCGAGCCACCGTGCCGCCCGTCTCACTGTGTTTCAGTGCTGTGAAAAAGTCGTTTCTCTCATACCTACTGCCTCTGTTGTTGCATATTTCACACATCGGATGGAAGGGCGTCTACTACAGAGAAAGGGAAAGTTTTTGAGGCAGCAGTGAGGCGGTGGCACTGGAGGTGGTGGAGATGAAGATGCTGAGATCCTCGCTGGGAGTGACGACGATGGACTGGATTAGAAGAAGTTTATTTAAGGAGCACACACACACACACACAATGCCATATCAGCAGTATCTCTAATAGCAGATGGTGCATCTCTCAGGGTCAGAGCTGAGCGACTTGTGAGTTCATTTAACTTAAGTTTAATCGCCTGTTTTAAACACGACGCCCTTATAAAGGATCCCGAAAGTATGCGGACACAACTTCACATTAGTGGGGCAAATACTTTTTCACACCACCGTACTTTTAAGCTGACTTATTTAAAGTCCGTCCTCGTCACCCTGAGTGTGTGTGTGTGTCTGCCTTGTGATGGACTGGCGCCATGACCGGGGTGTTTCCTGCCTTTCACCCAATGAGGGGGGGGCAAATACTTTTTCCACACCACTGTACTTTTAAGCCGACTTATTTAAAGTCCATCCTTGTCACTCTGAGTGTGTGTGTGTGTGTGTCTGCTTTGTGATGGACACTGTTGAATGAGAAGGCCTGACTGGCAGTGGACGTTCCAATTCATTCCAAATGTGGTCAGTGAAATTGAGGTTAGACTGTGTTTGTCTTGGTGGAAACTGTTGACTTGTTGTTGATTTTATACACCTGTTAGCAATGTGTCCATCTGAAACACTTTAGTAGTTAGAGGGAGTGTCCTGATTCTTTTTTGTCATATAGTGTACCCACTTTAAATAGCGCCCAAGCTCCACTGCATGCTCTCTGTGTTCCTGACGGCTCCTGCCTCATGTTTGGTAAAGTATAAATACTGGTGCGCGTGACTTCACCATCTTTCCACATCATTTCCAGGTACCTTTAATACAATATACGGCCAAAAGTATGTGGACACCTTAAAATGATCTCGTTGCAGCATCTAGTCTTTTGTTTCTAAGATATTTTATAATGTTTCTGTTGGTATTTGTGCCTATTTTGTCAAGGAGCGTTTGTCTGATGAGAGACTGATCTCTGGCTCACAGTCGACATGCCACATCTTCCCAAAGATGAACTGTTGTGTAAATAGTGGCAAAGATGAAGGACATTTCATTTCCTGTTTCAGTATGATGATGTATGAAGGATGTTTTATAAAGAACTGCTGTGGTTAGCTTGGTGTGGAAGAACTTGACCAGTTTGTACAATATTCAGAGCTTAACACCCTTAGTTTGTTTGAACGTGACAGTCGTAGCTCAGTGGTTAGGCTACTAGACTAGTAATCGGAAGGTCGCTGGTTCAAGCCACCCCAATGCCAGGTTGCCCATGTCCTGTCCAGGGTGTTACTGTGTGCCTTGCGCCCATTGAAAAGCTGGAATAGGCTCCAGAACCCCTCCTCCCCCAGCGACCCTAAGCGGATAAGAAAATGAATACATGAATGAATGATGTACCTGAACATTTCCTTTATGACTGATGTTCAGTTTGTGGACTGACTGACTGACTGACCTACAGCTGTGGATTGCTTAGTGGTTATCACTCTGGGCTATCAATCAGAACGTTGAGGGGTCAGACCTTCGCACCTTCATGCGGACACAGTTAAGCTGCTAAACAAGGACTTGGTTGCCAATGTTGGGCCCTTGAGAAAGGCCCTTAACCCGCAATTGCTTGCATTGTACATCGTCAAAATTGTAAGTCGCTTAGTGTCTGCTAATGCCATAAATGTAAACGTGCTAAATGCTAGCCTTTTATTTTCCTTTGTTTCTGTCACGTCCTATTCATTTCCCATCTGAACTCATTCTGTTCTGGACAGACCTAAAAGGGTCCTGACAGGGACAAAGAGTGTGAGGAGCAGAAAGTCAGTAGTGTAAGAAACAGAAGAAGGGAGGGATGGAGGGTCTGAGGAATTGAAGAGTAAGGAGGGCATGTGGGGGGTTAACAGGAGGCCACGTTGGTGTTAATGGAATGACGCTGGAGCACGACGAGCTTTCCCTTTCTGTTCCGAGTCAGCCGAGTGTTGACAGGTAACGATTGAAAATGACCGTATGTAAGTGGAGGAGGAAACAGTTTAGTACGAGTGAACCTGTGTGGTCATTATTCAGCTTTGATGCTAGACAAGGACAGTCAATAAACTGACACTTTCTCCTGAACCGTGTCTATCAAACACAGCCAGCACTCCACAGTACTGATGTAATAACCCCGTCTGATTTACCTGAGGCGGCACGTTGGCTCGGTGGGCAGCACTGTCGCCTCACAGCAAGAAGGTCCTGGGTTTGATCCCCAGGCAGGGCGGTCTGGGTCCTTTCTGTGCGGAGTTTGCATGTTCTGCATGGGTTTCCTCCGGGAGCTGCGGTTTCCTCCCACAGTCCAAAAACATGCAGTCAGGTTAATTGAAAAGCTAGGATAGGCTCCAGCACCCTGATTAAATAAGAGGATAAGAAAATGAATAAATGAATGAATGAATGATTTACCTGAACATTTCCTTTATGACTGATGTTCACTTTGTGGACTGACTGACTGACCGACCTACAGCAGCAGATTGCTCAGTGGTTATCG
Source organism: Trichomycterus rosablanca (assembly GCF_030014385.1). NCBI lineage: Eukaryota > Metazoa > Chordata > Actinopteri > Siluriformes > Trichomycteridae > Trichomycterus > Trichomycterus rosablanca. The sequence continues at coordinate 36,034,226 of NC_085999.1, read as the reverse complement.
CTCTGGGCAATCAATCAGAAGGTTCAGGGTTCAGATCTCCCCACCTTCATACAGACACAGTTGAGCTGCTAAACGAGGACTTTATATTTGTGGTTCATTTTATTCTGTTATTCTTTCTTTCTTTGCTTCTTTCTTTTTTTCTTTTGTTGTCCTTCCTTCCTTTTTTCTTTCTGTTTTTCTTCCTTCCTTCATTCTTTCTTCTTTCCTTCCTTCCTTTTTCTTCCTTCCTTCCATCCATCCATCCTTCCTTCCTTCCTTCCTTTCTTTTGAGGTGAGATGATAAATGAAAACCAAGCTTACAGATTGTAGAATTACATTGGATTGTAGAATGTATGCAGTTCTTACATCAGTGGAATAGCTAAAGAACAAGGAACAGAACTGTGGTCCTCCCTTTATACTGCTGTAGTTACACCAACTAGGCGTAACATTATGACCACTGACAGGTGAAGTGAATAACACTGATTATCTCTTCATCACGGCACCTGTTAGTGATGAAGAGATTACACAGCAAGTGAACATTTTATGCTCAAAGTTGATGTTAGAAGCAGGAAAAATGGGTGAGCGTGAGGATCTGAGCGAGTTTGACGAGGGCCAAATTGTGATGGCTAGACGACTGGGTCAGAGCATCTCCAAAACTGCAGCTCTTCTGGGGTGTTCCCGGTCTGTAGTGGTCAGTATCTATCAAAAGTGGTCCAAGGATGAAACAGTGGTAAACCATCGACAGGGTCATGGGCGGCCAAGGCTCATTGATACACGTGGGCTGATCCAACAGACGAGCTACTGTAGCTCAAATTGCTGAAGTTAATGCTGGTTCTGATAGAAAGGTATCAGAATACACAGTGCAGCACAGTTACAGGGCTGTTTTGGCAGCAAAAGGGGGACCAACACAATATTAGGAAGGTGGTCATAATGCCTGATTGGTGTATATCACATTGGGTGTTGAACTTTGGAACCTCCATTTTGTGCTAATTGCTAGTTTCCTATCTGCTTACAACAGACATGTTGCTAATCTCTGTACTTTAGACTGCCAGCCACATCTCAAGCAACCACATGACTAAGGAACCAACTGACCAATCGACCAACCAACTCACCCACCCAGTGGATGGCTGAGACTGGACTGTGGTTGGCTTTAATCCAAAGTGACTTACAACTGGGCCTGAATACAATGCAAGCAATTGATTGTTAGGGGCCTTGCTCAGGGACCCAACAGTGGTAACTTGGTGATGATGGAAACTCTACTTTAGCTCCAACTTTGTCTTTTCTTCCTTCCTGTTTTTCTTTATGACCTTTTTTGGTCTTGTTCCTCCTCATTGTCTTTTTGGTAATGTGTTTTTTTAAACGAGGACTCGTTCCTGCCCCTCAGTACCCTGTCGTTTTCCTGTATGTAGCGCTCTTTTATGTTGCAGTGTTTGGTTTTCTATGTAGCTGCGGGGTGTGGAGTGTGATTCATATCTGTGTGCTGTTCTGTCTCTCTCGGCCGCTCGCTGGCTCGCTGGGTTGTTTCTCTGAAATGACATTAGCAGTGTTTCTCCTCCGAGGCCTGGTGTGAGAGATTGATGCTGGTCCATAGGCCATGAAGAGATGTTTCTCCATGAGCATTTATTTAATAGATATAAACCTTTAAAGCGAACACATTTACTGTATAGACACTATATATGTATATATGTGGCCAAAAGTATTTGGACACCTGACCATGAGCTTGTTGGACATCTCATTTCAAAATCAGATGGTACAAAAATAGAGTGACCTCTGTGTGATCTTTCAGCTAGAACAACAGCTATTCCTCTGAGAAGGCTTTGCACAAGACTTTGAAGTACAGGTATGTCTGTGGGAATTTGTGCTAGATCATCTGTTAAGCTGAGCACTCATGTTGGTCAAGAAAACCTCATCTGATGTTCCAGTTGATGTATTAAACCTGTGAGTAATTTTTGTGGCAAAACACATACATTTAAACACTAGGGGGTGTCCCAATACTTTTGTCCTTAAAGTTCACATTATATACCTTGAATACATGGTTTTTTACCCTGATTGCCAGTTACATATTCACTATATAACCAAACGTATGTGGACATTTCTTTAATGGTTGAGTTTTGGTGTTTCTGTCATACCCATATCAGTTATATCAAATCAATGCCGTGCTTCCAAACGTGAGCCAACAGCTTGGGCAAGATCCTTTTATTAGAACTGTATAGTCTGTAGGGTGTGTGATTTGGGACATGTCCTCAGTAAACTATAATGGTTGGTTATTTATTGTGTAAATGTGGACCTTCTAGCTTATAGTCTGTGTGGTTTGGGACACGCCTGTAATAATGGAGTTCATGTGGACTATTAAGTGAATACCCTGTGGGATCTAGGACACGCCCACTGTTGTGGTGTTTATGTAGAGTGTAGAGTGAATATGGGGTGTGGTGTGGGACACGTGCACGGTAATGGCATTAATGTGAACTATATATTTAACAGCCAGTGTTGTTTGGGACACGTCCACAGTATTGGTGTTAATGTGGACTATATAGTGAATAGCCTGTGTGGTTTGTGTCACAATAAGTTAGTTTGTAAAGGTGTTTGTGTGGACTGTACATCAAGACATTAGCAAGAAGGTCCTGGGTTTGATTCCCAGGTGAAGCAGTCCGGGTCGTTTCTGTGTGGAGTTTGCATGTTCTCCCTGTGTTTGTGTCCAGAAGACATGCAATCAGGTTAATTAAAGCTACTACAAGTGTTCTAGGTGTGTGACACATCCACAGTACTGGTGTTAATGTAAACTATATAGTGAATATGTTGTGTGGTTTCGGACACATCCACAATAAATGTGTGAATGTGGACTATATAATGAATATGTTGTGTGGTTTGGGACACGTCCATGATGATGGCAGTTGAGATTTATATAGAAAATAGGACGTATTAATGTGGACTATATATTAAACAGCCTGTGTGGTTTGGGACATGTCCACAATAACAGTGTTAATATGGACTATATAGTAAACAGCCTGTGTGGTTTGGGACATGTCCACAATAACAGTGTTAATATGGACTATATAGTAAACAGCCTGTGTGGTTTGGGACATGTCCACAATAACAGTGTTAATATGGACTATATAGTAAACAGCTTGTGTGGTTTGGGACATGTCCACAATAACAGTGTTAATATGGACTATATAGTAAACAGCCTGTGTGGTTTGGGACATGTCCACAATAACAGTGTTAATATGGACTATATAGTAAACAGCTTGTGTGGTTTGGGACATGCCCACAATAACAGTGTTAATATGGACTATATAGTAAACAGCCTGTGTGGTTTGGGACATGTCCACAATAACAGTGTTAATATGGACTATATAGTAAACAGCCTGTGTGGTTTGGGACATGTCCACAATAACAGTGTTAATATGGACTATATAGTAAACAGCCTGTGTGGTTTGGGACATGTCCACAATAACAGTGTTAATATGGACTATATAGTAAACAGCCTGTGTGGTTTGGGACATGTCCACAATAACAGTGTTAATATGGACTATATAGTAAACAGCCTGTGTGGTTTGGGACATGTCCACAATAACAGTGTTAATATGGACTATATAGTAAACAGCCTGTGTGGTTTGGGACATGTCCACAATAACAGTGTTAATATGGACTATATAGTAAACAGCCTGTGTGGTTTGGGACATGTCCACAATAACAGTGTTAATATGGACTATATAGTAAACAGCCTGTGTGGTTTGGGACATGTCCACAATAACAGTGTTAATATGGACTATATAGTAAACAGCC